>NW_005871401.1:208311-240490 GCF_000147115.1 Myotis lucifugus | reverse complement strand
CTTTCTTCATTTTAATCATTCCATTCGCTATATTACATCCATTCCTTACCATTCATAAATTTCTCTTTCAATTCTTCCTTAAGGAACCTGTTGATCATTCTAGAAGGGAAATGAGGAGTGTATTGGGGAGGGGCAGGGAGCGTTAATAACGGAGCACACCAGGATACACCCCTGCAGAGGGGGATCATTCCTCCCTTCAACAAGAATACTTATTTAACACCTACTATGTGCCAAGCATTGCTTTAGGCATTACATATACATCAGTGAGCAGAGTATTCAAAGACCATATTCTCTTGGTGCCTGCATTCTCATGGGAAAGAAACCAGCAATAAACAAGAAATATGATACAGAGTTAGTTCTATAGGATATTACATGGTGACAAGTAGTATAGAGGAAAGAAAGAGTAGCATAAGGTAAACATATCAGGGACAGGAGGTGAGAGGTGATGGACAGATTGCGGCAGGCGCTCGGACCATCACCCCAACCTGCTTGGAGTACGTGGACGCGGTTTCTCCGCGTCCCAGTCGTCCGTGCCCCGGAGGGGCCCCCCCCCCGAGGGGAGCCCCCCGGCCCCGGCCGGCCGAGGGGGGCCCCGGCCCGGGGGGACCATCCCCCCCCCCGGGGGGCCCGGAGCCTCCCCCGCGCCCCGGGAGAGGGAGGGTAGCGCGCGCTGTTCCGGTGAATCACGAGCGTGTGTCGTGAGTAAGAGTTGGCCTGACCCTGGCCCCGGGGTCTGCGTGGACCGTGGCGCGGAGCGAGGTGGGGGGTGCGCCCTGGAAGAGAGACAGGAAGCGGGTGCCGGCTGCGCGGGGCGCCTCGGGGGCCGGGCGAGGGCCGCCCAGCAGAAGCGCCTCCCTCCAGCTGTGCGGCTCGCAAGGGCGTGGCTTCTGAGTGTCAGCCCCCACCCCCACGTGAAATTAGTTTCCGATTGTTAAAGAGAAAAATATGGTTTGGCTTTTAGCCGTGCCATTTGAAAGGAAAGCAGAAAAATATGGTTTAGCTTTTAGCCGTGCCGTTTGAAAGAAAAGCAGAAAGTATGCAATGCCGTTATCTTGTCACTTTCACTTCCTGTTTATTTTCCCCCTCGAGGCTCTCAAGGGCCTCCGAGTTCCCGATTGATGCAGGAAATATGTGGTGTGTGTGCGTGTGCGTGCGTGTGAGTGCGTGCGTGTGTGTGTGTGTGTCACCTCACACGGGTGATGAGCCCATGTTGTAACAAGGTTTGCGGGAGGCACATCTCACACAAGAGCTCGAACACGCAGTCATCACGCTTTTGAAACTGCAAAAGGATCTTAAATGCATTTTTTAAATGCCTTCCCTGAATGTTTGAAAGAGAACGCGGGAGGGTGTTATGTTACTAAAACCTAGGAAAAGGGGCTAAACTCCTTAAGGTGTAAAATGGTAGATGTAATAGAGTAGCTGGAGAGAGAGGGGCTCTTTCCACTTTGTAAAATGCATTTTTATGTGTCGCACTTTACGAAGGCATAACAAACAGTAAGACAATACAATACAAGGAACACCCTTTACCATACACCATTTAAACATAAATGAATGATTCAGTTTTGTGTTTTGTTTTGTGTTGTTTTTTTTTTTAAATCAAATCTGACATTTTGAGTAGAATTTTTATGGAACCCTAGACTGGCTGCCCTTTCTGAAATGATCAACTCTAAGCCTCTTTTCCGGATTTCCCACCTGGTGTTCTGTCTAGGGTAGTGCCATCGCATGCCCCAGCAAGAATGCAGGTGCTCTTTTAAAAGTAGGAAATTACACAGTGAGGCTTATTAGGCCTGATCTAGGGGAACAGTGGTTAATACTTTGCCCCTAGGTAATCATTTTAAGAAGCCTTACATTTGACTGTTTCTAATTCGCAGGTTTTTAAGTCTTGACTGTCCATGCTATTAAGTAAATTTGCTGAACTTTAGAAGTGGAAATACTTCATTATATTTGTCTGGTATAAGATTCCCTAGCCAGTTTGGCTCAGTGGATAGAGTGCAGGCCTGTGGACTGAAGGGTCCTGGGTTCTATTCCTGTCAAGGGCACATGCCCGGGTTATGGGCTCAATCTCCAGTAGGGGGCGACAGGAGGCAGCCGATCAATGATTCTCTCTCATCATTGATGATTCTATCTCTCTCTCCCTTTCCATTCTTCTCTGAAATCAATTAAAAATAAAAAGACTCCCCGAAGGACTAAAGACAGGCCTGTGAATTTGCTTCTATATATGCCTCTTTGAAATTGTACCATAAAGAAACTGATGGGAATATATTGACTGCTTAGGAGTTTTACCTAGGATTACTAAAACATTTCCTGCAAATCAGATTAACTAGCTGTAAGAACATTTTTCATCCTAAAGTCTCACTGTTTTGTGGTTGTCCCATTTGATGTGAAAAGCCCTGTGGCTAAAGATAAGTACTGCTTCTGTACATTTTTGCTACAAACATTCAGAACCCCTAGAGCAGTGGTTCTCAACCTTTTGGCCCTAAATACAGTTCCCCATGTTGTGACCCAATCATAAAATTATTTTCGTTGCTACTTCATAAGTGTAATGTTGCTACTGTTATGAATCTTAATGTAAATATCTGATATGCAGGATGGTCTTAGGTGACCCCTGTGAAAGGGTCGTTGGACCGCCACAGGTTGAGAACCGCTGCCCTAGAGCCTATGAAAACAGCAGGGGGGAAAGACCAGTGATGTTTGCAACCTGACAGCTTGCAACCTGACAGCTTGCAATGATTTGTCAAGTGAGTATTCCCAGTTGTAGTTGGCCTTTTCTGAAATTATGAGTGTGCTTTATAGGACTTTACTAACTTTGAAAAAGATATAATTTTCATCCTTCACATGATCTGCTAGTTTGTGTGTGTGTGTGTGTGTGTGTGTATGTGTGTGTGTGTGTGTGGGGAAGTTGATTGAAATTGATATGTTAGTGTAACAGAATTGCATTTTGAAGAATAGATTGCACCTGAAACATAAGAGAGAAGGACCGTGTTGTTTTACCTTTCAAGGCTGGCCTGGTATCCATGGTTACGTTTTGGTGGCAGCATTTCTGCTTGTCAGCACTCTAGCTCCAGCGGTTGTCAGGGCAATCTGGCTCCTGCTGGCCTTTCCATACTCGGACTTAGGTTGGAGTGATTATGGCACCTGCTGAATTATCTGCTAAACAAAAACACTGGCTTAATTGCACCTTTCTCAATTTCAGTTTTTCGCTCCTTAGTTTGAGAAACTCCCTGATATGATTTAAAGCCCCTAAGATAGCATATGAGTCTCTACATAAGCTATGTTTAAAACTTAAAAAAAATTAAGTGTACTTTGCAGAAAAGTTTAAGTATTGAGTGTGCCTTTTTAAACTTCTAGAAACAAAGCATTAATCCCACCACAAAATATTGATTTAGAAATTGTTTTCATCTTTTGAATTTCACAGACATGTCATTCTTGTTTGATACTTTCCTGTCTAGTGTTTGTAATTAGCACATTGTATTCCCTCTTCTGAGGACAGTGATTGGTTGTATGAAGCTGTGGTCTCAAAGGAATTCTAGACAGGTTTGTCTATTAAATATTAAACATTACCATCCTACCAGCACTTAAGTATTATATTAGTACTGGATACTGGTTTGTTCGTTTGTTTTGATTTAGGTTCTATTTATTGCAGCAAACTGTAAGCAAGGAAGTTATTTTGTATCTTGGCAGATACATATTTGTTGAATGAGGTACCTGTGAAACTAAGGTAGAAAACCTGAGGCCATTATTAGTTGGTTTAATAGCTATATAAACTAAATGTGTTTACATCATAGAGTAGAAGTGAGCAGCTTCGTTAGTTGGTGTTAGACCAATCGGGACGTCTGAATGCCGAACTGGCCCTGCCACCACTTAGCTCTGTGAACTTACCTAAGTCATTCAGTCTATTTGGGCCTGTTTTGAAAACAATGGGACTTGATTAAAAATTGCAACAAAAACTACAGAAAACCATCATTCAGAACCACCTGAAATCTAGCTGAACAGAAGTCCTACCACTAAGGATATAAAGAATGGGCCACATCAAGACTGGTAGGAGGGGCGGAGATTCAGAACTGGCTGGTCCCACACCCACAGGTGGTGGATAAAAATTGGGAGGGATATCTCAGCTGCGGAGGTCCCTGCTGAAGAGAGGGGTCCCAGTACCACAACAGGCCCTTCAGCCCAGGGTTCCAGTGCCAGGAAGAGAAGGCCCCGTAACTTCTGGCTGTAAAAACCAGCTGGGATTGTGGCTGAGTGAGTCAGAGGGCTGCTGGAGTCCCAGCCATTCCTCTAACAGGCCCTGCACATGGATTGACTCAGACTCATTGCCTCTGAGCTCCAGCACTGGGGCAGCAACTTGAAAGGCACCAGAGATCTATGGGGAGGAACTGAATTATTTGGGCATCAGGGAAAGAGCTAGGGGCCAGTTTTCTGTTAGAAATGCTGGCAGAGGCCATTGTTCCTTTGATGAGCTCTTACCACACAGAACTGGCAGGTGGGTGCCATAGCTGAGTCTCCATCAACTTGGTTATCACTGTTTGCCCTGCCTTGGTGATTCCCTGAGACCCTGCCCCACCCAACTTTCAGGCCCTCCCAAGTTGTTGGCAGTGGCTTTTTCATACAAATGGCTTGTCTTGGCTCATGCTTCAGACTTTCTTAAAGTATCTCAAACAAGCAGCATTTGGTTTTGGCATATTCTGTACCTCTTGCTAAGTGGCCCCAGACCCAGCACTGGTGGCAGCTGGCCTTGGTTCACTGCTTGGCCTCTTCTGGGCACCTCCAAGCCCAGCACAAGTAGCAACCATCTTCAGATCACTTTGTGACTCAAGCACGGTGGCCCTGGGCAGAACACAGGCAGTGGCTGACCTTGGCCTCACTTCCTGGGAGGCCCCAGAGCCAGCTCACCCAGAGGACAGCTTCAGACCACATCAAAGCACCACCCAACCACTCCACAAGCGACATACTCAAGGGGAAGACTCAGTAAGTACCAGAGTCCCATTGAAGTAAGTCCTGCTCTGTGGGGTGGGCCCCTGCACAGCTTATCCTCCACAGTGGTCACAGCTGATTGGCCTGGGGATATATCCCTCAACTTGATGTGCCAACAGCAATCCCCAAGGCTCAACTACAACAGGAGGGTACAGCCCACACAGAGAGGGAGGGTGTACCTGGAATACCCAGCTCCGGTGAACAGGGAGGATGTGCCACTGGACCCTACAGGACACCTACTACATTAGGTCACTGTACCAAGCCTAGGAGATGTAGCAGCTCTACCTAGTACATAGAAAAAAACACAGGGAGGCTGCCAAAATGAGGAGACAAAGAAACATAAATGAAAGAACAGAACAAAACTCCAGAAAAAGAACTAAACAAAATGGAGACAAGCAATCTACTAGATGCAGAGTTCAAAACACTGGTTGCAAGGATGCTCAATGAACTTAGGGGAAGAGCAGATAAATTTAGAACTTCAACAGCATAGAAAAGGACATGGAAACCATAAAAAAGAATCAGAAATAGATACACTAACTGAAAAAAGAATAATTTATAAGGAATCAACAATAGAGTAGATGAAGCCAAGAACCCAAACAGTGATTTGGAATGTAAGGAAGGAAAAAACACCTAATCAGAAGAGCAAAAAGAAAAAAATAATTTAAAAAATGAAGAAGTGTAAGCAGCCTATAGGACAACTTATAGTGTACCAACATTTGCATTAGGGGGTGCCAGAAGGAGGAGGAGGAGAGAGAAAGAAATTGAAATCCCATTTGAGAAAAGTAATAACAGAAAACTTCCCTTTCTGGGGAAGGAAATAGATATATAAGTCCAGGAAGCACAGAGTGCCCCCAACAAGATGAACCCAAAGAGGCCCACACCAAGACACAACATAATTAAAATGCAAAAGGTTAAAGACAGAGAATCTTAAAAGCAGCAAGAGAAAAGCAGTTAGCTACCTACAAGGGAGCTCTCATAAGACTGTCAGCTGATTTCTCAACAGAAACTTTGCAGGCAAGAAGGGATTGGCAAGAAATATTCCAAGTAATAAAAAGCAAGGATCTACAACCAAGATTACTCTATGTAGCAAAGCTTCATTTAGATAATTTAGAATTGAAAGACATATAAAGAGCTTCCCAGACAATAAAAAATTAAAGGAGTTCATCACCACCAAACCAGTATTACTGAAATGTTAGTCTTTAAGAAGAAGAGGAGAAAAAAAAACCATACAAAACTATGAACAATAAATGACAATCTACACCAATAAAAGAGAAACATGCAAATTGGTGTCACTCCACTATGCCCACCAGCCAATCAGAGCAACTATACAAATTAACCCAACAAAGATGGTGGTTAATTTGCATACACAGGCACGGAGCGAAGACTGAAGGCTCCAGCCGGAGTGAAGACTGAAGACTGAAGACTGAAGCCAAGCCTCACTGCGGCCGGACCACAGGCCTGGGTCCCAGGTGCCAGAGGAAAACTGGTGCCAGCAGCCAGGGGAAGGAAGGCCTATTGCGCGAATCTTCGTGCAACGGGCTTCTAGTAAATATATATTTAGTAAATATATATTTATCAACAGTTGAATCTATAAAACAGTGCCTGGTCAGGTAGCTCAGTTGGTTAGAGGTTCACCAGTCAGAGCACATGCAAGAATCAACCACTGAGCCCAGTTGGTGTGGCTTGGTTGAGCATCATCTCATGCACAAGGGGGTCACCTAGGTTTGTGAGCTTGATCCCCAGTAGGGGGCACACAGGAGGCAGCTGATCCATATTTCTCTCATCACTGTTTCTATCTCTCCCTCTCCCTTCCTCTCTCTGAAATAAATGAAAACATATTTTTTTAAAATTGAGATTACAAAAAAAAAAGCCTTGATGTACTATAAAAGGGCTGAACTAGGGAATTTTCAGAAGAAGTAAAATGCTTGGTACAAATAAAAAACAATCCTTAATTATAAAAAGGACCCTAGCCAGTTTGGCTCAATGGATAGAGTATCAGCTCATGAACTGAAGGGTCCCAGGTTCGATAAAGTTCAAGAGCATGTACCTAGGTTGCAGGCTCCATCCCAGGCCCTGGTTGGAGCACTTGCGGGAGGCAGCCAGTTGATGTGTCTTTATCACATCGATGTTTCTCTCTCTCTGTCTCTCCCCTTCCCTTCCACTTTCTCTAAAAATTAATGGAAAAATATCCTGGGGTGAGGATTAACTGGGGTGGGGGAGGGGGGAATTAACCAATGAGTGCATAAATAAGTGGAGCAAATTATCTGTTTCTTTCTCTCCCTCCCTCATTTCCTTTCTCCCTCCCTTCTTCCCTCCTTTATTCTTTCGTTGTCTCTAAAAGCAATAAAAATATAAATAAATAAATAAATAAATAAATAAATAAATGTACACGCAGAACAGAACAGATTCATAGATACAGAGAACATTTTGAAGGTTGCCAGATGGGAGGGGGTTGGGGGTTGGATGAGAAAGGTGAAGGGATTAAGCTGTACAAATTGGTAGTAACAGAATAGTCATGGGGATGTAAAGTACAGCACAGGGAATATGGTCAGTATTCTAATAACTGTGGTGTCAGGTGGGTACAAGATTTATCGGGATGATCACTTAGTAAGTTATATAATCTAACCATTTTGGTGTACACCATAAACTAATATAATATTGTATGTCAACTGTAATTGAGCAATAAAAAATGATTTAAAAAAAGAAAACAAAGGGGCTTATCTAATTGGTCTCAAAAGCCCTCTCCATGTCTAAAATTGCCATTTTGTTATTTTACCAGGGGATATAAGTATACCATTAAATACAATATTGTCAGTGTCAGTATGGTTGTCTTAATGGTTGAAAATCCTCTCTTTTATGATCGTAGGCAGTCAGTAGAGTGGCAGTTTTACCCAGTAGTTGTAATATCATTTTCTTTTCAAAAAATAAATAAATAGAAATTTGTTTGATAGGTGAGCATTCATAATAGAATAGATTTAGTCTCACTTTAATACTTCATTCTGTCATTATCAGTGTTCTCATCTATGAAATGTTGCTTTTCAAGAGTATCTAGCATTAGAATTCTAAAACCATTATATAATAGCTAATCTATAGGCTGTAAACCAATCCTATATAATAAAAGGCTAATTGCAACTCAACCAAACAGCGGAATGACCGGTCACTATGACGCACACTGACCATCAGGAGGCAGACGCTCAATGCAGGAACGGCCCCCTGGTGGTCAGTGTGCTCCCACTGGGGGAGCACCACTCAGCCAGAAGCCAGGCTCACGGCTGGTGAGCGCAGCAGTGGTGGCGGGAGCCTCTCCCACCTCTGCAGCAGCACTAAGGTTGTTCCCTGGAGAGTGGGCCTACACTGTCAGTCGGACATCCCCTGAGGGCTCCCAGACTGCAAGAGGGTGCAGGCTGGGCTAAGGGACCCCCCCCCCTCCAGTGCACAAATTTCGTGCACCGGGCCTCTAGTGCAGCAGTTCTCAACCTGTGGGTCACGACCCCTTTGAGGGTCGAACGACCCTTTCACAGGGGTCACCTAAGACCATCGGGAAACACATATATAATTACATATTGTTTTGTGATTAATCACTATGCTTTAATTATGTTCAATTTGTAACAATGAAAATACATCCTGCATATCAGATATTTACATTACGATTCATAACAGTAGCAAAATTACAGTTATGAAGTAGCAATGAAAATAATTTTATGGTTGGGGGTCACCACAACATGAGGAACTGTATTAAAGGGTCGCAGCATTAGGAAGGTTGAGAACCACTGCTCTAGTGGATAATAAAACATGATCTCAGATGTACAGTAGGTCCTCGGGTTACGTCGGAGTTCTGTTCCTACGGCACAATGTAACGTGATTTTCATCATAAGCACATACACAGCAGTAATGAAACGAAACAGTAAAAATTTAAAAGATAACAATTCCTGACCTTTACTTGTGGTATTTAAAAGATAACAATTCCTGACCTTTACTTGTGGTAAATAAATAATAAAAAACATAAAACACATATGTAAGTGGGGATGGCAACGTAACCACAAAACGATGTACGTCGAGTCCAACGTAACCCAAGGACTGTCTGTATTCTAGAAGTATCTTCTTTTTTGATCCTGTTTAATTTACCACAGTATTAATTTTCTTGGATCTAAAAACATACCAGCTCTCTGTTCTCTGAGCTATATATCTTTTTGTTGCTGCTGTTAATCCTCACCCAAGGATATTTTTCTATTGATTTTTAGAAAGAGTGGACGGGAAGGAGAGAGAGAAACATCATTCTGAGAGAGACACATTGATTGGTTGCCTCCCGCACACACCCTGACCAGCAAACGAAGTACGTGACCTTGACTGGAATTGAATCTGAGACCCTTCAGTCCATGGGCTGACACTCTATCCACTGAGCCAGACCTGCTAGGGCTGAGCTGTGTATGTAGACTGTGTGGTATGGGACCCTCCACAAATGTTTCCACTGAATTTTTCACACTGGCATTCCTTCTAAGAAACAGCCCTATGAAACGTGGTGGTCAATTAAAAGGTGCCCTTTAAAAGGACCCATTGGACAGTTTCGTCTAGTATTAGAATTGTTGAGTTCCTCCTGAGCAGATGTGGGGTTCATTGTCCAGATAGTGAAGTGTATAGCCAGTGGGGTTCTCTCCCTGCACCTGCTGCCAGGAAGATTAGGGGTCAAATTTTAGACCCACCTTCTAAAAAAATGTGAAAGATCTTATGATATGATGTATGCATTTTATGTATTTGCTACACTCCTGGTTTCATCTACTCTACCTTCAATTTTTCCTCCATTTGTGTCATTGTCCATTTTTCTGTGATCATGTTTTAATGGAACAAAGTGATACATAAATAAGGATTGTAAGAAATATTTAAAACCAGCTCTTTGGTGTTTGAACAAATATATTATTTTGAGTAGTTATGTGTCAAAGTGTGGTAAACCAATCTCTTTCTTGTTCAAGCAGTGTCCTTGGTGTTTTGCCCATAAAAAGTGCCCAATTTTGATTGCACCGAGTTGAATTGCTGTGAGAATTTAATTTTGAGGCTGTCTCCCTTAAAGAAATGTGATGGTACCCAAGTTGTTCACTCTCCTCTCACCCTCCTTTTTTTCTTTTTAGTATCCTCACCTGCCCTAAATCTTCCTGTTACTTTGCTACCTCTACCATCCCCACTTGAATTAAAATATAGTTTGGGACAACTACCAAGACCTGTAAATCTTCATTCTGAGAGTTTCCTATTTTATTAAATCACAAATGGTGTTATTTAATTTTATTTATTATTTTGTTGTAATTTGATTTTAAACTCTTTTTCTTTAGCTACAAGTTCATCATAAAGGGAATAGAAAGCATTTCAGTATAAGTTTCTGTTTGGCAGCTCTTTTGGGGATCATTAGATTTCTGTCTAAAGATTTACAATATTGGTGAGATATGATGTATAAATTCTACAATATAAACAAAGCCCGCTGAAGATAATTTCTCTGAATAGATTTGCGAGCAAGAAATAGGGACCTAGCCCTGACTGGTTTGGCTCAGTGGATAGAGCATCGGCCTGTGGACTGAAAGGTCCCAGGTTCGATTCTGGTCAAGGGCATGTACCTTGGTTGTGGGCACATCCCCAGTGCGGGGGGTGCAGGAGGCAGCCAATCGATGTTTCTCTCTCATCGATGTTTCTAACTCTCTATCCCTCTCCCTTCCTCTCTGTAAAAAATCAATAAAATATATATTTAAAAAAAGAAATAGGGAACTGTGAATAGGAAGGCAAAAGCTGGAACTAGAGTTAAAATTCTTGTAGCTGTGAGCAGAAACAAAAAGTGACATAAAACACTAAACCTCATATCAAGAAACCAACAGGTGTACAAAGCTATATTGTGTCAAACTTTAGGGAGAAAAGTCTGCAAGATTGACAAGGGTCAGTCCACAGTGTGAGTTCTCCCTGAGGGTCTTAAGATTTCAAGATTGAGTAGATGGTTCAGTTGGTACAACTGCAATGGACACAGGGGTAGTCCTATTATATTCAACTCTACTATTTGGTTGTGGTAGGAGTATTTTTATAATGAACGCATTGCTTAAATCACAGTCCTGGGGCCTAAAGAGGAATTAGCTTATTTTCAACTTCTTAGGCATAACAGTAAATAATAAATGCCCTGAACCTGACTGGAGGAAAGAAGAAGGTATCATTCTTTTTGACAAATCCCTGTTATTTTTCTGACTCTGTGTGTGTGTGTTAATGTTCATGTATGGCTGTCTTTTTTGCTAAACATTCTGTTTGTTTTGGGTATAGCATTTCCTTCAGAGGCTGAGTAGGATATTTAAAAAGGGGATTATAAAAGGTGTTGATAAATAACTGCTCTTTTTGCCAGTAATGCAGCTAGAGTACAGCATGCATTTTTATTAGAGGGACTGACAGTAATGTGACCATAAACCTGGAAAAAATTAGTTTCAGAAAATGTTTCACAAACAGATCAACATAGCATTGACTAAGCCCTTGGTAAAGGATATTTGTCTTTAACATTTTATAATCTGATAACTCATTTCTGCAGCTCTGCTTTGGGAATGTTTCAGATAATGTATAATAAAGCAATTTTTACTTCTCAGGAGAAAGTATGGTTTCTTTTGACCTTGTAAATACCCTGTTGTAGGTTTGTTAATAGTGAAACCACGCTGAACAAGCTTTAGAACAAGCTACAGTTGATTCCGAAATCATGTTCTGGCTCATCCCTCCAAGTCACACTTTTTGTTCCATGCCTTATGCAAACCACAGTCAGTCATGCTGGACTAACACCTCTACCTGTGACTGGTCATGTACTTTATCCCCTTCTTCTTACTATTTACAGTGTTCCCAGGTAGCATTGTCTCCTTCACCTTCTTGAATTCTATTCTTGCTCCAAGGCCGAGTGAGATCCTGTACGCACTCACCCTCACCCCCACCCCAGTTTTGATGAGGTCTCTGTAGGACTCTGCCAGCAGAATTAATTACACGTTCTTTATGTGTTCTCTTCAGGTCTTACCTTCTCAATTTCCTCTTCTCCACTTAATCTAGCCAGGGGATCACCTGAGGCATTTTTATCTCCTTTTTATAATATGAGCCTTGAATAATTAGAGATTTTTTAAAACGTTAAAGTAATCATACATATTGTATTTTTTATAGAAAGAAAGCAGTAGTGTTAAATTATATGTTGGTTAATTGCTTTATTTCCACATCAGGATTTTTTGAAAGACATAATTAACATAATTTAATGAAAAAATTCTGTAAGGACAGCCTGTTGGATGAGTCTTTTCTTGCCTGTTTTAAAGTGTGATGACATGAAAAGGCAGCACTTGTCCCCACAGACAGGGGCTTCTCTAAAGGCAATTCTCAGAGCATTAGATCCTACTGGTTTTAGTTTTATGAACTGCTGCAGTTGCCAGAAATTACCTGTGGTAGTACTAAAAGCTTAATCATTAAAGCTTAAATAATTTAGAGCATTAATTTTAAAATCAATTATAAAAGTGCTTATTTGTAAGATACAGCTTCTGGGCAAAATACAAAATTAACCTTTTGGAAATTAAACCCCCCAAAAGGAAAATGGATTTTGATTAGAAAACACATAGGTCTTCTCTGTAAAAATGCCTCGGTTACCAAGTAGAAGTGGAGCATGCTCCCCTTTGGAGCGTGAATGCACACTGTGGGGGAAGGGAAAGGCTCTGGCTAGAGTTCCACAGGTCCTCTGTCTGGAGGTGTTTATGTGGAGGCCTCAGGGGAGGATCCCAATAGAATATTCATCAGCTTCCCAGGTGTGTCCTCTCAGGGTTGTGGCCTCTACTGATTGATTGGCACCAGGACAGGGGGGTCATTAGTCAATGCAACTGGTCCTGATGTCACTTGTTTGGTTTTGCTGCTTTTCTGGGCCTGAAGCTGGGGTTTTTGCCTTTTTATCTAAGCCTTGAGATCTCAGTGGAGGAGTTTTGGTGGCTCATGCTAAGTCTGAAAGCTTACTTCCAGTTGGCTCATGAGGGTCAAATAAATATCAGATAATAAATACTAACAGAATTCAGAGAAAGGACATTGTTATAAACTAGTGACCTGGTGCACGGATTTGTGCACATTGAAAGGAAATTAATTAGAAGGTGGCCGTCGGGGTGGGACTGGCCAAGAGGGCCAGACATGCCCTGGAGCCAACCTCCCACCATCCCTCCCCGGTGTCTGTGGAGTGAGCAGGGTCCCTCTGGCAGGTGGGGGCCCTTGGCCTGGCCTGGGAGGATTGGGCCGAAATTGGCTCTCTGACATCCCCTGAGGGGTCCCAGAGTGCGAGAGAGTACTCTGCAAAGTTGCTGTCGTACAGGGTGTGGAACACAAATGCAAGTAAGTGTGCAGTAAACCAGATTCGGGCTGACAGTGCCCCAGCAACAACATAACCCATGGCCGAAGATGGAATTGCGCGGCCCCGCGAGGAATCGGACTTCCTTCTCTCTGGTTTCAAGGTGTGTCACCCGAGAACCGCTGCTGCCAAGTCACTGCAGCTCAGCAGCTCCTGCGTTGAGCGTCTGTCCCCTGGTGATCAGTACGCATCCTAGCGACCTGTCAGACAGTGGGAGGGACACTTAGCATATTAGCCTTTTATATATATAGATTGAAGAGTTGAAAAAAAGTGAGATTGCCCTAACCGGTTTGGCTCAGTGGATAGAGTGTTGGCCTGTGAACTGAAGGGTCCCAGGTTCGGTTCCGGTCAAGGGCATGTACCTTGGTTGCGGGCATATCCCCAGTGGGGAGTGTGCAGGAGGCAGCTGATCGATGTTTCTCTCTCATCGATGTTTCTAACTCTCTATCCCTCTCCCTTCCTCTCTGTAAAAAATCAATAAAATATATATATATATTTTTATAAAGTTCAAGGGAAAAAAAACACAACTAAAAAAAAAAAGAAGTGAGATTTCAACTAAGCTCTGAGAGCAGGCTAAGGGTTTAGCAGACATATCTCAGTGGGAAGAATGGGCATAAGCACAAAGAGTAGAGTCTGGAAAGGGTTTGGGGGTCTAGTAAGAACTCTGGCCAGTCAGATCAGGCTGCAGGAAGTATTCCCTGCAGATCAAGTGTGGTCCTTGATCTGACTTAGATTGGAGTTTTAGATAGACCTTGTCATAAAATCTTATAGGAATTATGTTTACTGAATTAAACTCTGTCTCAGACTGCTATCTTGCAAAGCATTGTTTCCAGAAAAAACAAATTCTCTGTTCTTATCAGTTTGAAGAATTCTGGACTAAGCCACACCAAATTAAATGGGTTTCTTTATCACAAACTTTTGGAAACTTTACTTTGCTAATGGGCTTTGGGACAATCTGAGAGTGGGAAAAAGTTTGATCACAGATCTCTTTTGTTCCTAATAACTCCTCTCAGAATAGTGGTCCACATAATACAGTTTGGGAAACATTACATTAACAAATTAAATTGGGGATGGATTCTGTTAAAAGATACATGAAATCCTGTTACTTCCTAGCCTTACTTTCTCAGGCATAACTAATATTGCCCCTTTGGCTCTAGTGTATTGGACCATTTCTAAATGCTGCATTCTTCAGCCTTCTTTGCAGCCAGTATGTGACTAAGTTCTGCATATCCTGCATGAGGAACCTGATTTCGCCTTTCTACCCTTTTGCCCCTCCCCTGGGCTGGAATGCATATGTGGAAGAGGTGAGCCAGCTGGACCCTGAAGGGGCATATAGCCCTAGGTCAGTGATGGCGAACCTTTTGAGCTCGGCGTGTCAGCATTTTGAAAAACCCTAACTTAACTCTGGTGCCGTGTCACATATAGAAATTTTTTGATATTTGCAACCATAGTAAAACAAAGACTTATATTTTTGATATTTATTTTATATATTTAAATGCCATTTAATAGAAAAATCAACCAAAAAATGAGTTCGTGTGTCACCTCTGACACGCGTGTCATAGGTTCGCCATCACTGGTCTAGGTGATGTGGAACAACTAGATAGAAGGGCCCTGGATCCCCGGACAACATGAGTGTCATCTTACTTGCCCTCAACTGCCTACCTCTTAGAAAAGCAAACACATCTCTTATTTGATTCCTATGTATTTTTCAGCAGATTAGGGTTATACCTAACCATGGGGCCACAGTGCCTGGCAGGTATGAAAGAAGGAAGAGAGTAGGAAGGCTGGGACTAACTAAGATAATGAGATTCTGCCCACAGTCAGAGGAAGAATCAGAATCCTGTGGTGAGTTCTCCTTACGGTGGGAGAAGTGACATGGCGGTGTGGTGAAGGTGAGGACTCGGGTAAGAAACGTTCAAGAAGCAGTGCACGGGCATAGGCGTTTGTTCTAGTGGGTTTATTTCTTTTTAGAATTATCCTTAAACTGTGGTACTATTTGTCTTTCATCTGAAGTCAGCATTAGAACTTAGTGTGTGTGTGTGTGTGTGTGTGTGTGTATATATATATATATATATATATATATATATATGCTTTTCTTCCCTTTTCCTTTCCCAAACCTTCTTCTTCTTCTCTCCCCCCCAACCCCCCCAACCTTCCTCTTAAAATGAATTTTCTGGTTAGAGTGAGCTTGTTGCTGAAACAGAAGACCCAACAATAATTAAACTTCCATATTTTTTAAAGCCAGTTTTTTTTCTCTCTCTCAGGAAGTGGCTCTGAGGTGCACTTTTCAGGTTAGCAATAGCTGTTCCACAGTCATTCAGGGACTCAAGCTGACCAGTTCTTCTATCATCTTCTATCAGCTGCCAAAGTCAAAAGAGCATAGAATATATTTTTTAGGCTTGCAAGGTGTTATGGGCTAGGCCTGGAAGTATCACATAACATTGTGCTCTTGTTCCATTGAATATTTCATTGAATATGTCAGATGACCACATTTAGCTACAAAGGGGCTGAGATACGTAGTTCTGGCTGGGAGTCACATTCCAGCTAAAACGTGATGACTGTGGAAGAGGGAGAATGGATTTTAGTGGAATTTAGCTGTTTCTGCTTTAGTCCCTTTCTTTGGCCAGAAACAGGACAGTTTGTTGTTGTTTTGTGGGCACTGAATTTCCAAGGCTCCAGTGAGCTTCATTTATATGTGTTCCATAGCAATAGATGTTGGGAAACAGGAAAACTTTCTTTCTTTCTAGAAAACTTAAAAAAGAAATGGTGGAAATGCAGCATTTTAAATTTGGGCTGGAATAGGAACATTTGACACCTTGTTGGGCTCATTATAAACTGCCCTCTGGGCTGTAACTTAATAGGAAAGGGTGTAGTCTCACTCGTACACTTTAAGCTAAGGAAGGGAGGAAAATAAATTCTAATGCTTCAATTAGAAATTGAAGCCAGAATTCAAGTTATGCAACGATACCTGATAAGGAGGAAAAAAAGTGTAATTCAGAGAAGATGCTGATGATACGGTTTTAGGAAAGGACTTTCTTTAGAGGACTTGTAGTTATTAATAGATAAAGAAGAAAAGGAGAAAAGTAGAAGTTAGAAAAGTATCATGCATATCTAGTATGTGAATTTAATGACACTTTGTAGGCTAGCCTGTTATAAATTTAGTCTAGAAAAGGAAATCTTAAATTGATACTTAGGGTACTTGAAAGATGCTGTCTGTTAGGAAGAAATATGCCATAGCACATAACAATTTTACTGTAGTTCAGGGAATATTCAGAAAGAGATTTATTAAATGACCTTGTATAATGTCTCCTAATCACATTATTAATGACATCCTTTTGGCTTGAGGTATTAGAAATTTTTTCTTTACATTGCTTTTCATGTACTTCAGTATAATTGTTGTTCTATATCAGTGATGGTGAACCTATGACACGCGTGTCAGAGGTGACACGCGAACTCATTTTTTTGGTTGATTTTTCTTTGTTAAATGGCATTTAAATATATAAAATAAATATCAAAAATAAAAGTCCTTGTTTTACTATGGTTGCAAATATCAAAAAATTTCTATATGTGACATGGCACCAGAGTTAAGTTAGTATTTTTCAAAATGCTGACACGCTGAGCTCAAAAGGTTCGCCATCACTGTTCTATATAATGAAATGGCTAGATTGCCATAAAATACATTCCTTGAACTTGGACACTATATGTAATTGTCCATGAAACATAAATAAGACTTTAATAAAAGAGTTGTCCAAAGGGCTTTTACAATAGGCTATATATATATATACACACACACACACACACACACACATATATATATATATATATATGTGTATATATATATATATATATATATATATACTTAGAGATATATAATATTATCACTGATATGAATGCATTGTGATATTATGAACTGTGCCTGACCTGGCAAGGACAAAACGTAAAAGACGATGCCAGGTCCTGTGGAACTGTCTTTTTCTGGAGGCTTATTGTGCTCATCCCACACTGCAGCAGATTAACCTGGCCGTGGTAAGCACGTGTCACCATCGCTGTAAGAGTAGTAGAGGAAAACCAATTGAGCAATGCTGGAAGAAGGCAGTTCTCTTAATGAAGAAAATAGTAGGATGAGTAAATCCTCGCTTGGAAGTTAGTCGTGTGCAAAGGATGTGAGGGTTTCAGTTGATCCACAAGCCACCTAGGAACACTGGATTTCCAGAACCCCAGAGTGGCTCTGACTGACTGAAGGGAGGTACAGCTTCCTGATCACAGCAAGTGAGAGTCCATTACATTGTATCGGGCCTGTCACATGCGTCAGGGGTGTTGTGTTTTATGACTGGGGCAGTACTTTAGAAGGAGCCTGACCAGTTGGTGGGGCAGAGGTACATCCAGAAGACAATTAAGATGTTGAGTGTTTATATAGGAGATGATTAAAGTGGCAGGATATTTTTTAATCTGGTTAAAGAAGACAATGAAGAAGCAAAATATTTGTTTTCAAATACGTGGGAAAGTATTACAGGATTTGCCAAAAGTAGGCTTACAGTTGTGAGTATGTGAAAGTTTATTTTTGTATTTATTTGTTAGTTATTTTATTATTTTTCATATGAACAACTGTAGACCTACTTTTGCCCTACCCTGTATGTGAAAGAAAGTTGTCATTCTTTGTTGCTTCAGAGCAAGGATCACTCCTAAGAGTGGCAGAATTCGGCCCTGACCAGGTAGCTTAGTTGGTTAGAGCTCATCCCAATGCGCCAAGGTTGTAGGTTTGATCCCCAGTCCGGGCACATACAGGACTCAACCAATGAATGCATAAATAAGTGGAACAACAAATCGATGTCTGTCTCTCTCTCTCTCTCTCTCTCTCTCTCTCTCTCTCAAAAATCAGTTAATTTTTTTTAAAGGGTGAGCAGAATTCAACTCTATTTAAAAAACTATTTGTATATATTCTGATGATTCACCAATGGATAGACTACTTCTTAAAGTTTATGACTCTTTAGTCACTAGAAGAATCAGGCAGCAGCTGGAGAAGCCCCCCGCCCATGCTGCAGGAGCCTCCTCAGTGAACGCACCAGAACCAGAAAGCCAAGCTCTTTCCTCCTGCAGTGTCTCCAGTGCCCCTACTAACAAAACTTTAGTGCCAACAAAAAAAGGACACATTTTTTGTGCCAGTGACTATGCAATTAATGTGGAAATATCAAAGTGTGACCTCTTGAACAGAAATTTTGTCACTATAATGGATCTTTGCAACTGCATTAGTTTGAAATACCTTAATATTTATAATGTCCTGTTTATTTAAAGCTATTACACATTAGAAAAGGTCTTCCTTTTAAGAGCCCAGATCCATTTTCACAGAGAAGTCAGAGGGTGAATTTGGAGCTTACAGGCAGTAAATCAATAACCATCACAGGGGGATGAGGCAGTACCTGTGCAGTACTCGGGAGTGGCAGCTGCACGCACAAGCATGGCCAACCTGGGCAGGCCATGGTGGAGGGAGACAGAGGCCAGACCAGGGCTGGGGCACTCAGTGGTAATTCTGATACAGTGATGTAGTTTAGACCAAAAATCAGGGAAACGGCACTTAAATATCCCAGGAGCAGAGAATCCAACCCAAAGGGGAAGAGAAAAGTCAGAAAAATCTGGGGGGGCGGGGGGGCGGGGGGAAAGACATGAGACTTACAAGTACATGAGGAAGTTAGATATGAAGATAAGGGGTGGATTACTGAGAAGTCAAGAAATAGACTGAGGTAGGGGCGCACATGTACAGTGGGATTGAAACTTCGTGGCCCATGCGCAGAAGTCGGTATTTTGTGGAAGAGCCACACTCAAGGGGCCAAAGAGCCGCATGTGGCTCGCGAGCGCGGTTTGCTGACCACGGATCTAGGCTATGATGAACAACTCATTTCCACTGTAGGAAATGCAGATTTTTGGTTATTAAATAGAAAAGATGCTTTATTGCTGTTGAAGAGATCTAGATTCTAGATCTAGCTCTGCCACTTGCCTGTGTCCCCTTAGCAGTTCTTTTCATCTTTTGGGGCCCTGGTGCTTGCATCTGAAAAAGAAGGGATGCAAATAGGTGACTTAGAGTCTGAGCCTTTGCACCTTCTGCAGCATTTTCCTTTTTTTTTAATGCTTTTTCTTTTCTTTTTTTAAAAATATATTTTATTGATTTTTTTACGGAGAGGAAGGGAGAGGGATAGAGAGTTAGAAACATCCAGAGAGAGAAACATCGATCAGCTGCCTCCTGCACGCCCCCTACTGGGGATGTGCCCGCAACCAAGGTACATGCCCTTGACCAGAATCAAACCTGGAACCTTTCAGTCTACAGGCCGACGCTCTATCCACTGAGCCAAACCGGTTAGGGCGCATTTTCCTTTTCTTACTAGTGCTCACGGCCAGTGATAAATCCCAGCCCTCATCCAGATGCCATGCAGCCTACATTTTTCACGTTCTACATTTCTGTGATATTGTATAAAGTGGTAGATTTATAGATTAAAAGCTATTTTTTAATTTTTTAAAATTAAATGTATTGGAGTCACCTTGGTTAATAGGATCATATAGGTTTCAAGTGTACATTTCTATGATACAAGATCTGTATATTGCACTGTGTGCCCATTACCCAAAGTCAAATAATCTTCCTATTTTATTTTATTTTATTTTATTTTTTTTGTTTTTTTAAAAATATATTTTATTGATTTTACAGAGAGGAAGGGAGAGGGATAGAGAGTTAGAAACATCGATGGGAGAGAAACATCGATCAGCTGCCTCCTGCACACTCCCACTGGGGATGTGCCCACAACCAAGGTACATGCCATTGACCTAATCTTCCTATTTTAGAGATAGTCCAACACAATCATCTATCTGATGCTTGAGGGAGCCCACAATGATGTAAAAGTGGTCAACTCTTCGGGGCTGAAATATTGTGTTAGGTCCTTGGACATCCTTGGGTCCTATCAGCTATTGGTAGGAGTAGGTCTGGAGGGGCTGAGACAAACCCTGATTTCTGAACTTAGCTTTGAGAACAAGATCTGATTAGGATGGGCTAGAATTGAGAGCCAATGCCCCACCCCCAGGGGATCTTGGATAATTTTGAGACATGTTTTTATTATATCTTTTTTTAAATCCTCACCCTAAGTGATGCATTTTAATGAGGAGAGAGAGAGAGAGAGAGAGAGAGACTGACTTCGATATGAGAGAGAAACTTTGATGTGAGAGAAAAACATTAATAGGTTGACTCTCATATGTGCCCTGACCAGGGATCAAAACCACAACCAAGGGCCCTGACTGGTTTGGCTCAGTGGATAGAGCGTCGGCCTGCGGACTAAAGGGTCCCAGGTTCGATTCTGGTCAGGGGCATGTACCTTGGTTGCGGGCACATCCCTAGTGGGGGGTGTGTAGGAGGCAGCTGATCGATGTTTCTCTCTCATCGATGTTTCTAACTTTCCCTTCCTCTCTGTAAAAAATCAATAAAATATATATTAAAACAAAACAAAACAAAACAAAAAAACCCCAGCACAACCAAGGTATCTGCTCTGACCGGGAATCGAACCTTTTGGTGTTTGGGACAACACTTCAACCAACTGAGCCACCCGGCCAGAGCACGTTTTTATTATATTTTTTAACCTAAGATCCCATATTCATCTCTCACCTCTGAGGAGGTTTTTTCTGTAAGACTAAATTATACTGAGGTCTTGTTTGCTTCCTAATGGGTGTTTCTTTTCTAACTTGCTTGTTTGCTCTTATGTCTGTAGTTCTCTGCTATTTCTGTCAAGAACTATGAAGGGTTTGAGATGTTAGTGTACTTGTATAGTTATGTGATTACAGGCGTATGTTGGCAACATTGGGGTTTGGTTCTGCAATAAAGCAAGTCGTGATCTTTTTGCTAGTGGAGGGTCTTGCCTGCAATTTGTTAAAAAAAACAAAAACGCAACATCTGTGAAGTGGTAAAATGCCTGTGTGTAGATGAAAACTGTAGAAAGATGAGGCATCTGGGTCAGGGAGAAGAGTTGTTTATTGATAACAACCAGATCAACAACTTGGATACCATTGCAGCATTGGTACCCCATACCTGGGCCACAGGCAATGCGGAGAGAGGGCATGGAATGTCTCTAGGCAGGTGTCAGGTTTCCCCCATAGACAAGAGACAGAGAACAATGCCCCAAAAGGACAGAGAAAAACCTTTGCTCCTTTGCAATAGGGTGGAAAGGACCCTAGCTTCTTACCTTAACTTTTTGAAATGCAAATGCCCCTTTCTGAGGGCCAGATAAACATTGTAGGTTTTTATGCCTAGGAGACATCTCCAAACTCATGGGCTTACCTATATCTTCCTGGCTCTTTGTGAACTTAGCCTAGGGCAGGGGTGGGCAACCCCTGGCACGCGTGCCAAACATGGCACGCCAGTAACTTTTGCTGGCACGCGAAACCCTCTCTTATGATCTTCCATTTTTCTTAATATCGACTTTTTTATTTTTCAGATAAATTCAGTGTAGGTGCATCTTAGATAAATAGATAATTTCACATAACAAGTTATCTTAAAGACCATAGACATGGCTGACTTTGAAATGCAGTTGATTGAATTTCAGAGTAGCTCAATTTGGAAGCAGAAATTTATTGACCTTAGAGTTGACTTGGAAAACATTGAAAAAAAGCGATTAGAGACAGGAGTACCAGAGAGAAGTGTCAAAAACGAACTATTGAGGACTTGGAATGCCATTCCAGAAAATTTTTTCTGTTTAAAAAACTTTGCAACAGCGTTACTCTCCATGTTTTCATCCACATACGCTTGTGAATCTTTGTTCTCAGTGATGAATTTTGTTGTCTCGTAATAGGAGTAGCCTGACGGATGAAAGTAGTAGCTGGTGCATATCTCTGAAGGTCACGAAATATAAACCTGATGTAAAATCTCTGTCATCAGTGATGCAGCAGCAAAAGTCCCACTGATAATATCAAATGGAGTCATAAAGTTTTCTGTCGGACTATCAGTGTACATGTATACATTAAAAAATAAATGTATTTTTCATCATCATATACTGTGTTTTTGTCGCTTGAATAAACTTTATTATTTCTTCAAAGTTCTTCACATACGTACACCTTAAGAGATATCAAGTAGGCATAACATGTTCTCAAAAAATTAGGGTTGGCTCCCAGAAGAATTTTGAGTCAGGGATTTTGCTGGTTTTGGCACGCACTCACAAAAAGTTTGCCCACCCCTGGCCTAGGGGCCCAGTCTGGGCTGTAATCGTTGGCTCTCTTGTGGAGAAAAGTTTTATCATCCCTTCCCAATCAGACCAATAAACTAGACAAATGGCTGTAGATCTAATCCTCATAGTATATGAAGAGTAAAAGGCATCTAGGGCAGTGATGGCGAACCTTTTGAGCTCGGTGTGTCAGCATTTTGAAAAACCCTAACTTAACTCTGGTGCCGTGTCACATATAGAAATTTTTTGATATTTGCAACCATAGTAAAACAAAGATTTATATTTTTGATATTTATTTTATATATTTAAATGCCATTTAACAAAGAAAAATCAACCAAAAAAATGAGTTCGCGTGTCACCTCTGACACGCGTGTCATAGGTTCGCCATCACTGATCTAGGGGAAGTGAAAGCAAACAGTCTTTATCTTTTTTCTTTAAAAAAACAACAAATGTTTTTATTGATTTCAGAGAGGAGGGAGCGTGGGAGGGGGAGAGAGAAAGGATGAGGAAAAAACATCAATGATGAGAGAGAGAGAGAAACATCAATGATGAGAATCATAGATCGGCTGCCTCCCCTACATACCCCAGAGAGAGAGAAATATCAATGATGAGAGAGAATCATTGATCGGTTGCCTTCTCTGCATGCCCCACACTGGGGATTGAGCCCACAACCCAGTATGTGCCCTGACCAGGAATCGAACCGTGGTCTCCTGGTTCATAGGTCAACGCTCAACCACTAAGCCACTGGCCAGGCCAAACAGTCTTTATCTTTATATCTTACACTAGAGACCCAGCGCACGATAAAATTGTGCACGTATAGGGTCCTCTAGGCTTAGCCTGCCATCAGGGCCATGTCTGCTGCCCCGTGATGCCTTGCACGTGCATGGACGCTGCCGGTGCCCCGTGATGCTTCGCTGACGCTGCCAGTGCCAGGGGGTGGGAGGTTGGGGGGTTGGGGGGAGGGCCCGAGAGGTGCTCCATGCACCTCCTGATGACTGGTTGTTTGGTCATTACGGTCACTGGCCTTTTATAATATAGATATTTCCATGTCTCAGGAGGCCAGGGATTTTTATAGGAGCACTGAGAAATCCAGGGAAGTTTTAGTTCCCCATATCTACCAGGGATGCTGATACCATTCTGACACTCACTTTTTTTCTTTAATCAGTAACTTCATAGAGAAGCGAAAGGGGTAATTTAGTTGCTTACATATGAGTGAGGATTTCTTGAAATTGGGGCCAAATCTCACTGTGAATTCTGTTTGATTCACATAGTCCTCACAGCCTAGGCATGTATTTCTTTTTTATCTCCGTTAAAAAAGGGCTGATGGTTTGAAGGCTGTTTCTTTGTACTGGTATCACTCACTCATGCTGGAGAAAATGAAGCAGATGGCAAACCGGGGCATTTTAAATTCCACTGCTAGCTAACACTATCAAAAGGAAATAAAGCCCTGTGATTATGCTGTATTGATCAAGTGATTAAAATGAAAAGGGTGCATTTTGTAACAGACTTTTTCCTGTTCTCCTTGACTAGACTCATGACATGAAATTTTAGAATAGAATTACTATCATTTAGAATCGACTGCTTAGTAATTTTTCTCTCATTAATTTTGTTGGTCTTGTGCTAGATTAGTCTTTCCTGGCTGCTCTAACAAAATACCATAGACTGGATGGCTTAACCAACAGATACTCATTTCTCACAGTTCTATAAGCTGGGAAGTCCAAGATCAAGGAGCTGGCAGATTTGGTTCCTGGTGTGAGCCCACTTCCTGGCTTTCAGATAGCCGCCTTCTCTGATGTCTCTAACTCATCGTGTTAGGGCACTAATCCCATTATGGAGGCTCCATCCTCATGACCTCCCAAAGGTCCTGCCTCCTTGGTTTTGGTGTATGGATTGCGGGGAGTTGGGGGTGGGGGTGGGGAGGTTAACAAGTATTCAGTCTGTAACAGACGATTTGAGGGTGATTTCCAGTAAAAGATGGAAGGTTCAACAAATGCATATGCCTTTCTTCCTGAAATCCTAACAAAATAAGAATACAGGAATAAAAAGAGCTATAAGCCCACGAATAAAGAAATTGGGAAAAGAGACACCAGCAACAAAGTGTTGGAACTAGAAAACAGAGACAGATAGTGAGCC
The DNA here is from genome assembly GCF_000147115.1 of Myotis lucifugus. Lineage (NCBI taxonomy): Eukaryota > Metazoa > Chordata > Mammalia > Chiroptera > Vespertilionidae > Myotis > Myotis lucifugus. The sequence goes on along the minus strand of NW_005871401.1, from coordinate 215,833 downwards.
TGTATTGTTGCATAACAAAATTCACCATAACTTAGTGGTTTAAAATCCCAGTTTCTGTGGGTCGGGAATCCAGGCATGCTTCCGGGTGTTTCCAGGTGGAAGGCATGTTGTTGGCTGGAGCTGGAGTCGTGTCTCAAGGCTTCCAGCTCACTTAGTGTTTTCTTCAGCAGGATTCAGTTTCTCACCGGGAATGAGCTTTGGGCTGCATTTCTCCCTGGCTAGCGGCCAGAGGTTACACTCAATCCCTTGCCATGTGGGCCTCTCTAACACAGCAGCTTGCTTCATCAAAGCAGGCCAGCCGAGGGGCTGCAGGGCCAACCCAGCAGTGAAATCCCATCACTGTTACCATATTGCATTTATTAGAAGCAAGTCACCGGATCTTGCTCACAGGTTAACAATGGCGGAAATGCCAAGAACGGGATCACAGAGGGCCATCTTTTTTTTTTTTTAAATTGAAATAGTGAGATAATTGCAGAGTCACAGATAGTTTGTAAGAAATAATACAGAGAGATCTGTATGCACTTTACCTATTTCCCCCCAAAAGGCATTATTTTACAAAACTGGTATAATAGTAAAACCAGGATGTTGATATTAACATTGACATAATCCATCAGCCTAATTCATATTTCCCATTTCTACTTGTACTCGTGTGTGTGTGTGTGTGTGTGTGTATGTTTAGTTCTATACAAGTTTGTACAGTTTTATCACATGTAGGTCTGTGTATCTACCACCACAGTCAAGGATCCCTCATGTCAGAGGACTGAAATTTAAAATCACATACCATAGTCCACCTAAATGACTTACATTCCTCCAGCATTCAAAAATACATCCACCCTCGCTCAAGGCCCCAAAGTCTCGTCCCATTACAGCATCAACTCAAAGTCCAGAATCCTGTCCTCTGAATCATGTCCTGGCCTTTGAGTGCAGCACCTCCATCTGCCGGCCTTTGAAACAAAACAGACAGGCTATCTGCCCCAACACACTTGGTTGCTGATCTGATGACACCTCATTGGTGTGAAGCAGCAGCTGGGCCTGCAACTACTCCACCTTACTCTGGATCTTTTTAAGCTTCTCTGACTCCTGGGCCAGGTGTGTGTGTTTTGCTTTGTGAGGAAGGGTGCAGCTTCTGCAGAATCCCCATGTCCTCAAGATCAGAGGCAGCAGGGACTGACACAGATTTCAGCTCATCTTCATGGGCTTCAGGTTGTACTTCTGGCTTTTAGCTTGTTTTTCTCTCCCCGCTTTGTATCTGTCTTCCTTTCCTGCCTGCCCTGCCCTGTGAACTTCAGCTCTAGCATCAGACATGAAGATGACAGCCCTATAGAAATCATTTAACCAGTTCCCACAGAGTTCAAAGCCAAGTCCTTGTAAGAAATCTCTGTGTAGTCTCTCACACACACACACACACACACACACACACACACACACACACACACACACTCATAGTGGTTTGTTTCTTTGGTTGAACCCCAACTAATACACAGTTCAGAAAACTGATGATGCCCTAACTGGTATGGCTCAGTGGGTGGAGCGTCAGCCTGCAGACTGAAGGGTTCCAGGTTTAATTCCGGTCAAGGACATGTACTTTGGTTACAGGCATATCCCCAGTTGGGGGTGTGCAGGAGGCAGCTGATCGATGTTTCTCTCTCATCGATGTTTCTAACTATCTCTCTCCCTTCCTCTCTGTAAAAAATCAATAAAATATATTTTTAAAAAAAGAAAGCTGATGATTAGGCGGTTATGGGGAAAGCCAAGAAACAACTAATTTATACCATTTAACCTTAGGATTTGATGGAACAAGTATCTCTATAAATATGGGGTAAATCATGGGCTGTAAACATAAGCATTGTTTAAAAAGCTGTTTAAGAAGCTATTAGAACCCCAGACTCTCCTGCTCTGTACAGCTGGGCAGGTGCCTCTTTCCTACCTGGAAGGAATCCCAGAGTTGTATTTCTTTGAGCTTGGGGACATCAGGCACAGTGGAGAACTAGCATATCCTATGGGACATGGATAATTGAGTGAAAGTTAGCTTACTGAAATTGAGACTCCAGCCATCTTTATCGTATTGCAGAATGTCAGCCTCCAGGACTGCATCCTTCAAGCGGATTGGAAGAGCCTCTTCTGGGGAATTTGGCCAACCTAACAGGAGAGACTTGATGCTGGTGTTTTATAAAGGCCTGAACAATATGCGGCATCCACAGCCAATAAGGAGGGAATATGCTAAGTGACTGCCATGTTCTCAAAGATGGCGGTGCCCACAGCCACAAGATGGCAGTGCCCAGTCCCCTCAGCCCCCCAGTCACCCAGGGCCGGCAGAGGCTTGTGCTGCTGGCAGTGGCAGCAGCAGAGGTGTGATGGGGCATCGCCTTCCCCTGATCACCGGGTTGCCTCCCATCCCTGAGGGCTCCTGGACTGTGAGAGGGGGCAGGCCGGGCTGAGGGACCCCCCTCCAGTGCATGAGTTTTCATGTACCTGGCCTCTAGTATTTTGATATTTTCCTTCCAGTCTTTTCTCTGTGAACAATCATGTTTGTACATAATTGTTCTTAAAAACATGTGCCAAAGCCCTGACCGGTTTGGCTCGGTGGATAGAGCGTCGGCCTGCGGACTGAAGGGTCCCGGGTTCGATTCTGGTCAAGGGCATGTACCTTGGTTGCAGGCACATCCTCAGTGGGGGGTGTGCAGGAGGCAGCTGATCGATGTTTCTCTCTCATCGATGTTTCTAACTCTCTATCCCTCTCCCTTTCTCTCTGTAAAAAATCAATAAAATATATTTAAAAAAAAAAACAAAAACATGTGCCAAAGTCTAAAGTACAAACGTGTACAGCAAGCGTGTCAAACTTGCGGCCCACGGGTGGCATGCAGCCCACAACAGATACAATTACAATTACAATATTCAAAAGAGAAATAGAAATTATTGTGGGGCAATTGCTGGGGACAGTAAGAGTAAGGGTTGTTTATACACAGTGTAAAACATGTTGAAAACAGGCTTTAACTCTACAGGGACTGGGTCAGTCACACGTGTCTATGGGTCCTCAATGTCCAGAGAAATAGGCTGGTGATATTTGAAGAAGTTATTAAAGGGATTCGTAAATGCATTTGTACACTTTGACTGAAGATAGAATTAAACTATGCCTCATGCATTTATGTATACCTATCTTTCCAAAGTATGTAGATCAAGCATGTCAAACTCGAGGCCTGCGGGCCACATGCAGCCCACAATGAATATTTGTGTGGCCCTGCCAACATAATGGTATGTAAGAAACGTTTTAATAAAAATTTTGTAACTTAATTTTTACAATATCCTGTTATACATGACTAGAGTCCTGGTGCACAAAATTCATGCACTCGGGGGGCTGGGGGGGGGGGTGGGTTCCCTCAGCCTGGCCTGTGCCCTCTTGCAGTCTGGGAGCCCTCGGGGGATGTCCATAGGGAGCAGGCCTAAGCCGTCGGTTGGACATCCTTAGTGCTGCCCTGTGGAGGTGGGAGAGGCTCCCGCCACCACCGCTGCACTCGCCAGCTGTAAGCCCGGCTTCTGGCTGAGTGGTGCTCCCCCTGTGGGAGTGCACTGACCATCAGGGGGCAGTGCGCATCCCAGGGACCAGTCATTCTGCCGTTCAGTCAATTTGCATATTAGCCTTTTATTATATAGGATGATTAATAACGAACTACAATGCTCGTTAATGACTGATTACTGTAATTGTGTTGCATTCATTTCCTTTCCGCGCCGGTGCACCATTTCACTCCACTAATACTCGCAGCAAGTATTTTAGCAGCCAATTGCCACATCATTAGTCTTGTACTGACTTGTTTGGTGTGCGCAACAGGAAATATTTCACTTTCAGAGAATAAGAAAAATAGGTTTATCTGCGTTACACTTACTAATTTGTGCATTTATTGAGTGGTAAGTTATTGTTCAAGAAAAAATATTAATTTTTATTAAAATGTTCTATTTTATGTTAACGATTACTCATTTATTTCAGCCCTTTGTATTCAGCATGTATCTATTGAAATAAACCTACATTTCTATGAAAATTGAAGCATTTGTTTTTTAGTGGCCCACATAAACTTAAACCTTGTTTAATTGGCCCGTGTTAGCCTTTGAGTTTGACATGCTTAGTGTACAATATACTTTATGTATACTTTACATAGGTTTGTTCTCTTCCAAGAAAGCAAGAACAAGTTATAAAATTGCAAATTAAACATTTAAAAATATTTTTATTGATTTCAGAGAGCAAGGGAGAGGCAGAGAGAGATGGCGGCATCGATGATGAGAGAGAATGATCCGCTGCTTCCTGCACGCCCCCTGTTGGGGATGGAGCCCGAAACCTGGGCATGTGCCCTGACCAGGAATTGAATACTGACCTCCTGGATCATAGGTTGATGCTCAACCATTGAGCCACACAGGCCAGGCCACTATATATAGTTTGGGACCTAACTTTCAAAGTGTCATTATCATGAGTCTTCCCTTGTGTCATTAATATTTTCTTGAGAACAATTTTAATGGATCCATAATAATCATATTACAGGTTTATAATTTATTTAGCTCTTCAATTATTTTTGTACAGTTGAGTTGTTTCAGTTTTTGGCTGTTATAATGTTGCTTAACCTCTTTCTAGAGACAGAGTATAATTAGGTACTGTTGAGCCCACAATAGGGAATGTGCAAAGATTTTCTTTTCCTACATTTGATCTACTTTTATACCTACTTTAGATAAAGATGCCCTCAAAACTATTTGGGGAAGGTCAAGATAAGTGTAACTTCCTTTTAACCCTTGGAAAAGCCTGGGGAGACTTGTTTACACAGTTATTTCTTGGTATTTTACATGTAGCAGATGCCTCTGGTCCTTGCACACCCACTTTGCCAACCTCTAATTTCAGCTGTAGCTGTGGTGGCTAGTTTCTTGCAAATTCAGACTCACCTTCCACTGCTGGTGCTCTGCCTCAAACTCGCTTGTGCCCAGTCTTTCTGCGTTCTGCTCCAGTGCGTTCTCCCCAGCACAGGAGCTAGGGAGCTTGCTGAGCCTGTGCACCAAGTACAGTCTGCAAGAAGATCCGTGAGGATAATGAACTTCCCCTGGCCCCAGGGGCAACCTTCAGCCAGGCTGAATGAATGCTCTGGCTTCCTGTCTTTCAGATGGACAATTCTGGGAGATATTCTAAGCCAGTGGTTCTCAACCTGTGGGTCGCAACCCCTTTGGGGGTCGAACGACCCTTTCACAGGGGTCGCCTAAGACCATCGGAAAACACATATATAATTACATATTGTTTTTGTGATTAATCACTATGCTTTAATTATGTTCAATTTGTAACAATGAAATTGGGGGTCACCACAGCATGAGGAACTGTATTAAAGGGTCACGGCATTAGGAAGGTTGAGAACCACTGTTCTAAGTGCTTCTCATAGGTACTGTTGTCTATAGCAGTGATCTCAGTAATGCTCTTAGTTTTTTTTCCTTCCCTGTCTCATGCCTCCCATTCTCTCACTCCTTCGTAAGATCACCTCCAAAATAAATGACTGCACCCAAATTCTTATCCTCTGCTCTACTTCCAGAGAAACCCAAACTAAGATTCATGTAATAATTGACTTTTTTGGTTACTATGTCTCTTATTAAATGTATACTCACTTTCACCTAAATAAATAGCAAGTGAGAAAATAGCTTGCTAACAAATTATGATTAGCAAAGGTACAAAATCACTGGGCCAAAGTTAAGTAGGTCTGGTAGGAGAAATAAAATGTCACATGACTTACCTGATGGTGTGATTTTTCTAGTAAATACCACTAGTCTTTAAATAACTGCATTGTTTTAAAATGTACTTAAAGTAATGGTCTTTTTCCAGAACTCTTTCTTGCTGATGACGTACATGCAGCAAAGAGAATTGTCAACTTAATAATAAGCTTCTTACAGGACCTACTTATATACCGTCCTCAAGCTGACTTCAGACATACCAGTAATCCCAGTTGTTTTTAACTCCATCGTTGAGAATTGGATCTCTTTCTATGTTGTGTTGTTCCCCCTGAAATTATCAAAACCTTTCAAGTCATCACTGGAGTTAGTCTCTGATTGTGTTTTGGGATCATGTTGCTTCTGCCTGAGAAATTACAATGATCATAATAAAAGAGCAGTTGTGCTGTTGTTGCACTGACTTAGTGCTAAGAACTTCACACGCCTAATCATCTTTAATGCTTATGTCAACCTGTGAGGTACTTTCCTGTGAGGTTATCTCCACTGTATAGATGAGGATACCTGAGGTTGTGAGAAGTTAACGTACCTATATCACATAGGTATTAAATTAAGTTTGGATGCCCATCCCTGCCTGCCCAAGGTAGCTGTGCCTTTAAATATTTCGTACTTCATTTCTCATCAGATAGTTTCTGAGGCCTTTAGGAAGGCCTGATGTCCCTGAGGTCAGTGTTCTAGGCACTGCTAGGTAAATTCATGGTCAACTACCAAGCATTCTGTTCTTTTACTTCTTGTGCCCAGATCCTGCAAGTGCCAGACAGATGCTTTGATAGCCTCTAACACCAACACAAATTTAAATTCTGGAACCCCACAGCAGAGGTGTGCAGAGTGACTCCTTCTGGCTCATCAACCCCAGTAACAGGTCAAGAGTGAGGCCTGTCCAATATCCCTGACTAATATAAATGCCAAAAGTCTTCAGCCACATATTAGAAAACCAAATTCTGCAATACATTAAAAAGATCGTACACCACGATCAAGTGAAGTTTATTCCTGGGATGCAAGGCTGGTTCAATATCTGAAAGTCAATTCATGTGACATACTGCATAAATAAAATGAAAGATAAAAATCATATGGTTATATTAATAGATGAAGAAAAAGCATTTCAAAAAAGCCAGTATCCATTTATGATAAAAACTCCCAGCAAAGTGGGAATAGAGGGAACACACCTCAACATAATAAAGGCCATTATGTGACAAACCCACAGCTAACATCACACTTATTGACAAAATACTAAATACGTTTTCCTTAAGATCAGGAACAAGACAAGGATGTCCACTGTCACCACATTTCTTCAACATAGTAGTGGAAGTCCTAACCACAGTAATCATACAAGAAAACCCCCCACAAAATCCCTGGTCGGGTAGCTTAGTTGGTTAGAACATTGCCCCAATATGCTGAAGTTATGCTGATTACTGCATAACGAATTTTGTGCACCAGGCCTCTAGTCAGGGCACATACAAAAATCAATGAGTGCATAACATGGAGCAGCAAATGTTGGCTCCCCAGTCAGGGCACATACAAAAATCAACCAATGAGTGCATAACGTGGAGCAGCAAATGTTGATCTCCCTCCTTCCCTCCCTCCCTCCTTCCCTCCCTCCCTCCCTCCCTCCTTCCCTCCCTCCCTCCCTCCCTCTCTCCTTCCCTCCCTCCCTCCCTCCCTCCTTTTCTCCCTTTCTCCCTCCTCCCTCCCTCCCTTCTCTCTCCCTCTAAAATCAATTTTAAAAAAAGAAACAAAATGCATCCACATTTGAAAGAAAGAAGTAAAACTATCATTATTT
>NW_005871401.1:177755-205803 GCF_000147115.1 Myotis lucifugus | reverse complement strand
GACAAAAATCCATTCTCCAAGTTTTCCCTCTTTTCCCACATCCAGTGGTATATAATAATACAACTTTGTTTATGTTAATGTGTTTTTTAAATTATTTCAGAGAGTGGAAGGGGGAGGGAGAGAGAGATATAAACATCAATGATGAGAGAGAATCATTGATCGACTGCTTACTGGGGATGGAGCCCGCAACCCGGGCATATGCCCTGACCAGGAATCAAACCGTGATCTCTCCTGGTTCATAGGTCGACACTCAACCACTGGTCACACTGGCCAGGCCAACCAAGTTTATGTTAAACAAACAAAAGTAATAAGGAATATAAAAGCATGTTTATGAAATGAAATATGTTAATTATTTATTGGCAAAGAGTTTTGAATGGATGGAAACTAAAGTGTTAAGGAAAACTTACTAGGAGTAAAGCTCTTAAAGGAACTTTAGGATTTTGAAAAGCAATTGTGTGACTTCAGAGATGTTTCATTTTTAATAGAAATAGTACATGTTGGGATACTGAGATGGGGAAGAGTCAGGCGGGGCTGATATGAAGGGGAAGATAATTTTTGCCCTTCTGCTAAATTGGGGTTTTTCTTGAGGTAGAGGGAGAGGAAGGTGAGGTTCGGAAGGGTTAAGAATCTGGGCAAGGGTCCTGCAGATGGAAGCAGGACTCAGACTCAGGCAGTCTGGCTCTGACCACAGCACACTTGTTTGGCTTTGTGGCTAGAATTTTAATAGGATAGAGTTTAGAAAGAGGGCATTTGAGGACAAAGGCATGGAGCCAACAGAGTGTGAGACATGTGGAGCAACAGTTTGGGACTTGTTGCTGGAGGATTATTTGTGGGTGCTGTTTGGTAGGGTCTCAGAGAAAATTAGATCGAGTTTCCTTCTTGATCCCCCTAAATTAAAATTCAGTCTGTTCTCTTGAGAACTTTTAAGAGCTTAAGCTTTTCTCCAACCTAGACCTATGACACAACCTTATTATGAACATGACCATGAAGATGCAACTCTATTATATGACCTATATATTAAGGCTTATACCAAATGGCTCTTGTTGTGTTGGCTGTTGTCTGTTTTTTATTTGACAAGCTAAGGGAAAAGATGTCAGTACCCCTGACTACATAGTGAGGTATTGCATGTTTTAAAAATTCTTGCAGCACATGGGTTGAAAATAGCTGATCTAAAGCAATAGTAGACTAGAACTCTTTGGGATTTTAACTTTTAAAGATTTTACGTGCTTCTGATGGAGTCCACCCCCTAGCCAATCCATTGTCCCCAGGCTAGACTGACAAACACCTTCCCTATGTCACCCTGACTTCACTTCGGATGTACTCCTCTTCCCCTTTGTTTGATCCCTTTCCCCAGTGATCTGTAGGGAATGGACCCGTGGTTCCCTGGGGAGCGTGAAGCTATAGCTTCCTGGTGCAATTGCCCAGAAGGCCATGCTTATAATGTCTGGCCTCCCCTTTGCTTTCTTTCTATTATTAATATTAATAAACTAGCTAATTATGATGATAACACTATCATCTAATTCTTAGACCTCATTCAAATTTTACCCCCCCCCCATAATGTTCTTTATTGCTTCAAGTTCTGAATCACAGTTGAATTTAGCTGTCATGTCTCCTTTAATCTGGAACAGTCACATTCTTTCCTTGACTTTCAATGATTTTCACTCCTTTGAAGACTTATGGTTATTTTGTAGAATGTCTCCCTTTGGATTTGTCTGCACTTCCTTGTGGTTTGATTCAGATGCTACACCATTGTCAGGAATATCACAAAATTGATGCATGTATTATTTTTCATTGCAGGGTTTTGCTTTGCCCCACTAATGATAATGTTCACTTTAATCACTTAAATTAGGTTGGTGTCTGCCAGACTTCTTCCCTTTGAAGTTACTATTGTTTCCTTTGGTGTTAATGCTTTTGTGTGGAGGCATATTAAAATTATGTAACTATCTTGTCCCTTATCAAATTTATTTATTTATTATTTAAACTTGTTTCATGAGTGCATTTTCAAACTTTTTATTTACTTAACTAGAGGCCCAGTGCACGAAATTTGTGCACAGGAGGTATGGGGGGGTCCCGGTTGGGGGGGTCCCTCAGCCCTGCTTGCAATGATGCCAACGTCCTGCACCCCGGCCTCTGGCCAGAGGCCCCTCCCTCCCTCCGTGTGGCCTGGGTGCGGGACGATGGGCTCACATCGCCCCCAGAGGCCCCTCCCTCCCTCAGCGTGGCTGGGGCATGGGATGCTGGGCTCGTGTCACTGGGGCAACACTGCCAGTGTCCTGCCCTGGCCACTATGGGTGCCGCCATCTTTTGTGATAGAGTGACGGTTAATTTGCATATTACCCTTTTATTAGATAGTATTAGGGTGAACTCATTGTTTCCTATTTCTTTTCTTTTTATTGCATTTATTGGGATGATGCTAGTTAACAAAATAATACAGGTTTCAGGTGCACAATTCTACACATTTCCTGTTTTTTTTCAGCCCGTTATTATCATTTATTTTAATGCTCAGGTTGTTCCAGTTTTAAGTATTGAGACTGCTGCTGAATCCTTTTGCTATGTCTCTTATCCTTCATTGAGCACTTTCTTACTCTCTAGCAAAGCAAGATGCTCCAGGTTTATGTTGTCCTTCTTATGCCCCAGTCCTGGAATTAGCCATTTCTCCAAGGAGCTCTGGTTCCTTCGGGATGAGAGTGGTATTTAGAAGCAAATGTCTGGAAGCTAGATATGCTCGTTGTTGGAAGTGCTACTGCTCATGGGTCCCCTTGGAAAGAGTATGTGCATTTACATAATAAGTATAAAATATAAATATATAAAATTTAAAACATATATACATATATGCATCTTTGAAAAGTTTGATATTTATCTTGTTTTACTTATTTATATTTGCTTATAATTTTACATATTAAAAACCACAAATTCATACCAGTACTTCCATTACAGTACTACAGGATTCATTCTTATTTTCTTTCGTGCCATATAGTAGCTCCCTTCTTTAACAGAACATATTTGACTTCCATTCTTGATATATTTTATCAGTTTTCCTAAGTGTGACAGTTTGTCATCTGTGCCACCACCATTTCCCCTTCCTCACTGGATTTGGGTTCTGATACCTTGTTCTGAGCCTACCTTTCATCAGAAGCCCCTTTCCCCCATTCAGGCTCTGCCACCCCACCCTCCTCACCATGTGCAGGCTCAGACTCCATGCTGGCTGCCCCTCTGCATGGATGCCCTCCAGCTACACTGAGATTCAGGCTCCCCTTATCAGGCCACTCCTCTCCCCACTCCATGAGTGCCCTTTTCAGAATGACTCCTTAGAATGAAGAAGTTTTAAGAAGAAAAAATAAAATTAAATCTGTACCTGACACACTGTGGTGAAAGTAGAACCCCAGAAGTAGAAAGATGGGAGAAAATATTTAAATTTACAGAAGATGTGTTAATAGAGGCCAAAAGGCAAAGGATTGTCTTCAAGGGTCTTAGTGGAAATAATCAATCTGGAATTCTATATCCAATAAACTATCATTTCAACAAAGTAAAGTCCGAGAGACTTAAAGAGTCTTATTGAGAGTTCTCTGGAAGAATAAAATTGAACACAGAAGAAAGTAGGATGCATGGGAAAAAAAATGGAGAGCAAAATAGTTAGAAATCTTACAGATGAATCTAACAAGTAATAACTATATATACCAATAGTCATGATGACAATTTGGGGAATTCCAAAAAATAAAGTAAAAATAGTTCCTTCTTAATGGTGATTAATGCAACTTAAGATCTTTATCATTGTTTAGTAGAAGGGTAGAGAAATTAACTTTACACTCTAAGCTAAGTAAGAAATTTCAAAATGTACAAGGCAAACATACATGTACTTCCAAATTAATAGAGGGTGAAAGAGTATAAAAAACAACTAGTTCAATTGTCGGAAGACAAAAAGGAAGAAAGAAGCAAAGGAAAATCAGGATAAATAGCACAAAGTAAGATGGCAGATATCGAACTTTATCTGAAATAATAAATATAAATAGATTAAACTCAACAGTGAAAAGAACAGAATACATTAACAGATATTGAGGGTTTACTACCCATACATAGGTTGTCATTGAAAACACTATTAAAAGCTGTAGTGAACAAAATTTAACATATAAGGAAGGGGTGAGAATGCAGAAGAAATGCTAAAGAAGGAAATGGGTAAAATATAAGCATAGAAAAATGAATAAAAACTCAATAATTTAAAACCCTGTTTTATGTGCCACCTAATTGTGGAGTTCTATGGAATGTGTGAACCAAGCAAGTAAACCCCTTAGCTAGATCATTACTTTGTTTTGAAGCTTGTTCTTGGGTTCATTAGTTTTCCACCCTGTGGTGTGTCATGATTTTTTTATAGAACCTCACACTGAGCTCCAAGCTTTTGTCATTTATTTTGCTTTTCTGTTAAAAAAAAAATCTAACTGCTCTATAATAGCTCTCTTTTGATGAACTCTTCTGACTTTCCATTTATTAATTATAAATAATGTACTTTTAAGCCAATATGTTCTAATATTTCAATATGTTGGTAACAGACTGGAGTAGACAAGCAGATTAGTCTAATATCTTCTCTCTGGATTGCGATCATTCATTATTTGCTCTCAAAAGCATTTCCTTGTTGAAATGAAAAAAGGAAAGAAGGAGAGAAGAAGGGAAGGAAAAAAGGAAGGATGAAAGAAATATTTACCAGAATATAATTTCAGGGGTCCTGCTGAGGTCAGTCTCCAGAGAATGAGGGAATGACTGGCCTAAATGCCGAATGCTTAGAAGGGAGATAAATGTGACCCGGCTGAGAGAAAGATAGCTGAGATGTGGAAGTTATTGTCAGTTACTGTATGTAATGCTGTATGTATCACTTCCATTTCTGTTCTGCTTTAGTCATGTTGTGGATTAACTTCTTCGAATGCCTAGATCAAAAAGATTTATTTCAACAATGATGATTCATGTAGTACCTGAGAGAGACTGAAGTATTTGTGTGTGCTACAAAATGGATTTTGATAGGAAGATTTAAAATCTAGAAGTCAGAAGAGTTCATCAAAAGGGTGGTAGTACATGAGTTCTGTGGGTTTTATGGTAAGAGAGTTAAGAGTTGACCATGAAACATAGGTACACTGGACAGAGCTTTCCAGGCAAGGGTGGGAATAAGTACAAAGGCAAGGAAGTATGCAACAATGTGCCAAATTCAAGAAACTGCAATATGTTTGGCATCTAGAATACAGGATTGGCAGGTAGGTAATGCTGGGGAAGTAGACAGGAATCAACTCATGGAAAGTTTTATTTGGAATTGGTCTTTTTGCAAGAGAGAGCAAATAGAGGGCTTTACATTTAGAAGTGGTTTGCTTACTGTGATTTTAGAAGATTGGAATAGATCTTAATCTGGACTGGCTGGTGGGAGAAGCCAGTGAGGAAGCTGTTACAGTGGTTTAGGTGAGATGGTGAGGATCTGAGCTAGGGCAGTAGAGGTGGAGCTAGAAAGGAGAGGTTGGATTTGAGGGCTCTGTGAAATAGAATCAGTAGGCCTCAGTGACAGTTCAATTGTAACTCTGGTCTACCAGTTCATCAAGATAAGGAATAAAGGAGAGGCTCAGGTCTATGGAGGAACAAGAAAAACTCAGTTGAGATACCTGTGGCCTATCAGGGTGAGTCTCCAGCAGGAAGCTTGTTGCTCGTGATGCCAAAATATGTCTTTGTTTGATTCTGAACCTTTGAAAATCTGCTTGGTTGGATGCAGAATACTACAAATCTGGGATTGTATTGAGTAAAGCAACATGAAGCAAAGAAAATTTTCCCGGCCCTAGCCGGTTTGGCTCAGTGGATAGAGTGTTGGCCTGCGGACTGAAGGGTCCCGGGTTCGATTCTGGTGAGGGGCATATGCCCAGGTTGCCAGCTCAATCCCCAGTGTGTGTGTGCACGTGCATGCGTGTGTGTGGGGGGGGGGGGCGGGGGGGGGGCTGCAGGAGGCAGCTGGTCAGTGATCTCTCTCATCATTGATGTTTCTATCTCTCTATTCCTTTCCCTTCCTCTCTGAAATCAATAAAAAATATTTTTTTAAAGGGGGGAGGGAGAAAATATTCCCCAAAGAAGTTTGAAAATACATTTTTAGGATCCTAAAGTTGTTACAACTTTATGATTCAATCATTCTGCAGTCTATCCTAAAGGGAAAAAATGCAAACAAGGATTTATGTACAAAGATGTTTAGAATCAGTTTAGTTGTAATGGTAAAAAGTTGAATACAGTACATAGAAAATAAACTGGAAGGTATACATCACTGTTAACTGTAATAATTTTAGGTGATGGCATTTTTACTTTTGGCGATTTTTACTTTTTATTTTGAGAGTATGTGATTTATGGATTTTCTAAAATGATCATGCATTCATTTCTGACTAGGAAAAATATGTAAAAGTAGTATATAAAATGGAAATGTCTAACAATAGGTAAGTAGATTCTGGTACACCCATAGGATAAATGGTTATAGAGCTGTTTAAATAAAATAACTTAAAATAATGAGACATTTTTAATCAGGCAGGTAAATCTTATAAAACATTAATGATCAGCTCTCAAATAACCCATTATGATCTTTTATGCCATATATATATATATATATATATATATATATATATATATATATATATATAGAGGCTGGCATAAAAGAATTCAGGTTGGTGGGATTGTGGATGCTTATTTTCTTTATTCTCAAAAAAGTTTCCTGGTTTCTATAGGGCTTTTTGCTTCTTATTTTCTACCTTTAATGAAATAGTCTGTTTTATTCTTTCTTCTTTTCTACCACTTTAGAAACTACAGACTAAGTGGTTTCCTTTCCTTAAGTGTTTAACATAAACACATACTTAATTAGTAGAGGCCCTATGCACAAAATTCATGCACTTGGGGGGTCCCTCAGCCCAGCCTGTGCCCTCTTGCAGTTCAGAGGCCCTTGGGGGATGTCCGACTGTCGGCTTAGGACCGCTCCTCCCAGGGAGGAGCGGTCCTAAGCCATCAGTCAGACATCCTTATCGCTGCCGTGAAGTGGGAGAGGCTCCCACCACTGCTGTTGCACTCGCCAGCTGTGAGCTCAGCTTCTGGCTGAGCAGCTCTCCCCCTGTGGGAGTGCACTGACCACCAGGGGGCAGCTCCTGTGTTGAGCATCTGCCCCCTGGTGGTCAGTGCGCATCATAGCAACCAATAGTTCCGCCTTGGACTGAAACTGGCTCTTTGACATCCTCTGAGGGGTCCCAGATTGCAAGCGGGTGCAGGCCAGGCCAAGGGACCCCACCCATGCATGATTGGAGCGGGGAGGGATGCTGGAGGGCTCCAGGGTGTGGCTGGCCTGCCTCACTCAGTCCCAATTGGCCAGAACCCAGCAGCAAGCTAACCTACCAGTGAGAGCATCTGCCCCCTGGTGGTCAGTGCATATTATAGCAAGTGGTTGAGCAGCCTTAGCATATCATTAGCATATTACGCTTTGATTAGTTGAATGGCCGACTGGGATGACCAGACACTTAGCATATTAGACTTTTATTATATAGGGATCGCTTGTTAGACAAAGTCTCAAAGTTTTCATGATCTTTTCCCGCCCCTGAACATGACAGGGATTTTCACATGTTGTAGGAGTCCACTGAATATAATATACCAAATATAGTTTAGTATTTTTGTACTCATTTTAACACACAAATTGGTCTAAAGTTTTTTAACAGTAAATAGTTTATTTACCAACATACTTTACAGCTTTGGTGTTTGTGTTAGTTTCCTGAGGCTTCCATTAACAAAGTACCTCAGACTGGGAGGGTTAAACAGACTTTTTTACTCACAGTTTCTGGAAACTGAGATGTCAGCAGTGTTGGTTTCTTCTAAGACCTCTCTCCTTGGCTTGTAGATGGTCATTGTTAGGGTTTGGCCGTTGATGCGGGCTGTGAAAGAATTCACAACTAAAAGAAGAGATGCAGAGGGGAGTTTATTTTCCTTTCCAAGAGAGCTAGTCAATACAGGGCAGGCAATAAAGAGTAGCCTGCTCTTTTAAGCAGAGGCTGTTGCTAAGTGACAGGGAAGGCAGGGGAATTCTGTTGAGGTTGAGTAGATATCTGGGGTTGTCTTAAAAAGTTATAGTTTGTTGCTTTCCAAAAGACAGTCCAGCAGTACTTAGGAGCTATCTTATCAGTATTTTTCCCAAGCCTGTAAAACATGCTTAGAGCAAAAGTTCTGAAGAATTCAAAAAAGGCTTATTTGAAGGGGAAAGGGAAAGGGAACTTTCTACTAACTAGATACTCCTTGGTGCAAATTATCCCTGAGATGTGAAAACAGCAGGGAGGAGGTGGATGCAAGAATGTAGCCTTGCTTCTGAGAATGACAGTCTGCGGCTCTTTTATGCATTTGGAATGAAGAAGGGGAGGCAAGGAAGATTACATAAGTGGGAGGAAGGAAGGCCGAAATTCCCTATGATTGGGTTACAGGATAGTTAACAGGATTGTGCTCTCTTGAGGGTGGTCTGAAAAAGAGGCATTTCAATGGACAGGGCTAGTTTAAGGCAAAGATAAACCATTTACTAAAGAGGGTATATGCCTGAGGCATGACTACCCACTATGACCTTCCCAGGTAGAAATTTATGATCAGATCACCCTTTAAGGTTGCTTTTGGATAGATTTCTTATAGACCTCTTTTTCTATCCACAACCTTATGCTATGAAGGGACCAAGCAGATGTTACATCCAATTAAAAGGAAAAATAAAACAGCACAAAGTTATATGGAAAGAAGAATGTTAAGATGAATTGCAAATGGATATAAAACTGGTATTTCCACAGTGGGGAGAAAGTCAGATCACTACCAGGTTGGACAGAATTTACATACCTATCAGTTTCCTACAATTAACAAATAGTTGCTAGTTGCAAAATGCCTCCAAACCAATGAACAGGGATAAACTGTGATCACTTGGAAACATGTGCTGTGGACAATGCATAAGTTTGCACTGAAACATTTTCTTTTTTCCTGCAGGACTCAGAACCCCCTTGGCTGTCCACTTGAGCCTGCTTATCACATTGTGTTTCTCTTTTGTTTTGGGGGACATGGAAATACATTGTGTTTGAGCACGGAGCACAGGGGTCCCTTAATCTTGAATGAAAATTGCATCTTTGTTTTCTTAATAATAATAAAAGGTATTTAATCCAAATGGTGACATCACTCTAGAAGCAACCTGATCTTGTTACTTGGCCCCAATGTGTAATCATTATACAGCTCCTTTCCACTAATGGCTGCTGTCCTTTTACTTTGAAACTCAAACAGATCTCTCCCATATTAATATTTTCCCTCTTGTAGTCTTCTAATTATAGCCCAGGCTCCACCCTCCCCCCACCCTCCACCCCCAACATGTTCCCTTCTTTATCTCACAACCCATTTCTTCTGAACCCTCTGGCTGTCAAAGATCACAGTAGCTGGTACATCTTTTTAATAGTTATTTTATTGATTTGAGAGAGAGAGAGAGATCGATTTGTTGTTCTACTTATTTATGCATTCATTGGTTGACTCTTGTATGTGCCCTGACCAGAGATCAAACCCACAACTTTGGCATACCAGAAAGATCCTCTAACCAACTGAGCTACCTGGTCAGGATGTACTTGGTATATCTTGAAGCTGGAATCCCATCTTAGTTCTGACTGCAAAGCCTGTACTTTTTCTGATCGTCGTAGCCAGCAGGAAAGAGGAAAAGGCATTTGAGTTGGACCTTGAGGGAATGACAGTTAGGTAGAAGTAGGTAAAGAAAGCACTTGAATGACACAGCACATTTGCCTGGGGCCCAAGTTCCTACTGCATGGAATAAATAGTAAGTGATAAAGCTGGGAGGTGAGTTAGCCATTAGGCATGTGTTATGCCTTGCACTTGCTTAATGCTTTGTTTTAATCTTTACATCAGCTCTGCAAGATAGCTGTTGCTATCCTCACCTCACCCTTGAGAAAACTGAAGCGCAGAGTGGTCCCTCTTACAACTTATCTGGAATCGCTCAGCTGTTAAGTGGCTGAATTAAATTTAGAATCCCCTTCTTTTCAACCCTGGGGTCTTTATTCTTTCTACTTCATATAAGGCTAAGGGGTTTTAAGCAGGGGTGTGAAGTGGTTAGAATTGTATTTAGGAAAGATAGTGATGAAAGGGAAGCCGCAGTCAGCTTTTTGACTTGATACTATCATTTGAAGGCCTGAACCCTTAACCCAGCACTAAAGTGTGGAATTAAATGCAGAAGCTTAGGTGCCTTGAAAGCCATTGAGCGTCAGCTACTCGTCATGTGGTCTACACATCTGCAACTTCAGTATAATCCTGGGGTTTATTAAAAATGCAAATTCTATGTACACTCTTACCTTAGACTTATTAGAACAAAGATCCCTGGGCGTGGAGTCCAGGGATCTGAGTTTTAAGCCAGCCCTCCAGGGGATTGTTAGTCACACAAATGCTTGAGAAAGCCCTGATAATTTTCTCTGGCCTCTCTGCCTTTCCGCATTTCCTGGTGTTACCAGCAAGACAACAAGACCTCAGTTCTTGTCTTCTTGAAGGAAAGAGTTCCGTCAAGAGGCAAAGTGCAGCAAAACAAGCAAGAATTTATTGGCCACAGCAAAAACACATTTAGAACAGTGAACTAAGGAAGGGCATGGAAGAAGCAACAGGGGAGCCTCGGTGGGGCTGCTTTGGCTCACTGGGAAGTCAGAGAAAAGAGGACCTTGGAGATCGGTTCAGGGGTTTAGCCCAGAACACAGTGCCACTGCCCATTGCTCCTCTGGTTGCAAGTCTTGTGGGGCCTATTAGAGTTTAGGGCAGGGGTGGGCAAACTTTTTGACTCGAGGGCCACAATGGGTTCTTAAACTGGACCGGAGGGCCGGAACAAAAGCATGGATGGAGTGTTTGTGTGAACTAATATAAATTCAAAGTAAACATCATTACATAAAAGGGTACGGTCTTTTTTTTTTTTTTTTTTAGTTTTATTCATTTCAAATGGGCCGGATCCGGCCCGCGGGCCGTAGTTTGCCCACGGCTGGTTTAGGGGATACATACCTGTGTGGGGAGCTGAGGGGAAAAGGGATGGCACAGGCATGCTCGCCTGGGGGAGAGGGAGGGATGAGTCCTTTTTGTTGAGGGTGTTTATCTCTCTCTTGCAGGTGGAAATCTTAGGGGAGGTCTCTGGGGAGGGTCTCAATATAACATCAGCTTTCCAGGTGTGCTCTTTCAGGGTTATGTTCTCCTCTGATTGGTCGGCACCAGGGCTGGAGTCATTAGTAAATGCAGCTGGTCCTGAGGCAGCCATGGAGTCACTTGTCTGGTTTTGCTGCTTTTCTGGGCCTGGAGATGAAACACAACTGAGGCCTAGATGCTGTCTTTAGGGAGGGAAAGGTCAGGGGGTTTAAACCACATGACCAGCGATATTTAAGGTCAGGGGATCTAAATCCCATGTCCAGCAATATGCTCGGGAGAAAAGGTTACTCTGGGGGCGAGGTCTTTGTTTTCCAAGCTTTGCCCCTTTCTAGGCAGCCAGGCTTTCCGCCCTGGCGAGTTTCTGCACCTGGTCCATTGTCCCTGCTCTGCTCATGTCTGTCTAACTGTATAACACTGGTCATCAAGAGGGTGCATCTTGCTTTTCCCAGGCGGCTGCCGAAGATGGCGGAGGGGCAGGTCCTGGTGCTTGATGGCCGAGGCCATCTCCTGGGCCGCCTGGCGGCCATCGTGGCCAAGCAGGTACTGCTGGGCCGCAAGGTGGTGGTTGTGCGCTGTGAGGGCATCAACATTTCTGGCAATTTCTACAGAAACAAGTGCATGCTGCCCCACAAGACCAAGCGAGGCCAGGCCACCTTGGACCGCCTCAGGGTGTTTGACGGGATCCCACCGCCCTATGACAAGAAAAAGTGAATGGTGGTTCCCGCCGCCCTCAAGGTTGTGCGTCTGAAGCCTACCCGGAAGTTTGCCTACCTTGGGCGCCTGGCTCATGAGGTTGGTTGGAAGTACCAGGCCGTCACAGCCACTCTGGAGGAGAAGAGGAAGGAGAAGGCCAAGATCCATTACCGCAAGAAAAAGCAGCTCATGAGGCTACGGAAACAGGCCGAAAAGAACGTGGAGAAGAAAATTGACAAATTCACAGAAGTCCTCAAGACCCATGGACTCCTGGTCTGAGCCCAATAAAATTGACTGTTATTCCTAAAAAAAAAAAAAAAAAAAAAAAAAAAGAGGGTGCATCTTAAAATGATTTCCTTGATAGTAGACCAGAAACTTCATCTCACATTAAATGATAAATACTTTATGATGAGGAATTATCGTTATTGCTATCTAGGAACCTGACTTGTAAACTGTCTTTAATACCTTTAGCATTATACAGACTTTAGCATAGACGTTAACTCATATATAAAGGTGGTAGTAGATAGAAGAAAGTCTGGAAGGATGCACATCAAGCCATTGCCAAAGAAAAAGTTATTCCTGGCACTTGTTGTAAAACGGGAGGGTAGACTTGATTCAGGGGGACCACAACAGGGGGACTTTGCAATGGGAGAGAGATTCAGCTCAACTCCAAATACAACAAGGAAAAGTCGGGATTTATATCTGAGGAGCAGAGTGGGGTTTGGTGAATCTTTGCTACACTGACCTAACAGGATTCTTGCTGAAGGCAGACTAGGGTGATCAGATAATACTTGGGAGATGGTGGAGGATGAAGGATTTGATCAGGTATGGAGGGTTCTGGCTAAACGAACTTAACAGGATTCTTGCTAAACCTGGGCTCTTGGAGGACATGCCCAAGGATGGGGCTTAGTGAAGCTTACAGGACCTGTATCAGATTTGGCCAAGAAGAGAGTCTTCGTTACCACTAACAGTGATTACTTCAAGGGGGGGAAGGTAGGGATTGTGAAGTAAAGGGAGGGGCTTTAACTTTTAGCCCCTACATATTTATATTTAGCCTTTATACATGGAGGATCGTTTCTATCATTAAATATTTTAAGAGATGTATTTTGGTAGAGAATTAATTCTGACATATTTTCAAATGGATACATTTTTTCTGTTTCATGTAGTTTTACTAAAAGTAATAGATAGTATTGTAATATCCATTATCAAACTTGGAGAACTTCTATGTATTTTTTTTTGAGAGTTGCACCTATTCTAAGAAATAATCAGCTTTTTTCCTTCTCATCTAGTAGTGAGTTATAGTTTTAGAAATAAAATCCAAATGAATAGCCTTAATGTGATAGATGATATTTTGTTGAAACTAATTGCCTAGATATGTTTAATACTAGGAATAAGTATTTGCATGTTTTTATTATTGATGGGATTGCTTTGATTTTGAGCATAATGGAACATTATTTGAGTCAGTGTCATTTCATTTTGTAGCAGTGAACACTTTTTTAACCACTTATTCATCGTTTTAAATATGTAAAGGAAACCACTCAATTTGTGATTTCTAAAATAGTAGAAAAGCAGAAAGAATAGAATGAACTTTTTCATAGAAAGTAAAAATAAGAAGCTAAAAGCCCTATCTATATATATAAAAGACTAAGCGACCATCCTACCGTTTGACCATCTGACCGGTAGCTATGACGTGCACTGACTACCAGGGGGCAGATACTCAACGCAGGAGCTGCCAAGCTGTGGTGACTTGGCAGTGGCGGTTCTCAGGTAACGCACCCAGAACCAGAGAGGAGGGAGCCCAATAACGGGATGCACCACCTGAGAACCGCCCTCTCGAAATCTGGGACCCCTCGGGGGATGTCGGAGAGCTGGTTTTAGCACGATCCCCGCAAGCCAGGCAGAGGGACCCCACCTGCCAGAGGGACTTTGCTCTCTCCCTAGATGACCTTTGAGCCACTGTGCCACCCCAGGTGCGGCCAGTCAGGGAAGGACCGTGGGAGGTTGGCTTCAGGGCATGTCTGGCCCGTCTCGCCCAGTCCTGCCCCGCTGGCCACCTTCTAATTAATTTCCTTTCAGTGTGCACGAATCCGTGCACTGGGGCACTAGTAGAAACCAGAAGACTGTCAGCAGAGCTTTCTGTGATGAAGAAAATGCTCTCTTCCTGTGCTGTCCAGCAGCAGCCATTCTGCACAAAGAGCTATGGAGCACTGGAAATGGGGCCAAGGTGACTGAGAAACTGAATTTTTAGGGTTACTTAATTTTAATTAATTTAAATATAAATGGCCACATGTGACTAGTGACTACCAAATTGGACAACACAGACCTACCAAGAGCAGTGCTTATCAAAGTGTGCTGTGCAGGAGAATCACCTGGGGATCTTGTTAAACTGCAGATTCTAATCCAATCAGCCTGGGCTGGGTCTGTGATTCCGGGTTGCTGATCAGCTCCTAGGGTGTGCTGATGCTTCTGGCCCACGACCCAACTTGGAGAAGCAAATACCTAGAACATACTTGCATCCGTTTATTTTAGATGATCTCCTAAAAGGAAGAACCAAATTTAAAAATTGCCTCAAAACTCTAGCGTTTTTTAGAGTCCTCTCACCCCGAGGTGAGAACCTGGTCCTAGTGTCAGTGCTGCAGCTCACCCGCGTAGCAGGCAGCCAGCCCTGCGGCCCGGAAAGGGTGAGGGAGGTCCCCCAGGGCAGACCCAGGCATGTGCAGGAAGCTGGGCTTTTCATTATGCTCGCCTTATAAGGTTAAAAGGAATCTTATGGCAAAGGTACTTGCTTCAACTTTCCCACTTTTTCTAAAAGAAAAAATAATCTTTCTTACAGGTTTTGTGTGTGAAGCTGTGTGAAAGTCTGAAATGCTATCAAGCACATCTTTACAGCACAGTGGCGCCACCTGATGGTAAGCTTTCAGAGCACTTGTTTGATTCCTATGCTGATTTAGTGCCATTCTTCCAAATCAAATGAGGGTGTGAGTTTTGAGCAAAACGGACTTTTCTTGCATTCCCCCACCCCATGCCACCCTGCATCTGGCTCTGTTCAGTTCCTCCCTTTTCTGTTCCCCTGATATCTCTGATGTCTTTTGGCAAACTTCCACCCCAGCAATCAGAACAGTTACAGATGAACGAGAAACGTTTCTGCCCTCAAAAACAACTATTTACCTAGGAAGACTCTAAGATAATCATAATAAAGTGTGATATATGCCGTGATAAAACATCATAGAATGGTAGGGAAATTTGTAAACCGTAGTATGGTAAAGGCACTATAGGAGCCGTGCAAATGATTGCAGGAATTCAGGGGCTTATGAATACATGGTTAAGCATTCCTTTTAGAGGTTTTGTATTTTAAAGTTATCTTTATAAAAAGTAAATTTTATCTATTTTTATATTGTCTTTTTTTCCTTAACAGAAGTAACAGTTAGTTATAGACATGGCCTTCCCTTGATAACACTCACTCTACCATCCAGAAATGAACGCTGTCAATTTGTAGTCAAACCAATGTTATCAACAGTTGGTTCGTTTCTTCAGGACGTACAAAATGAAGATAAAGGTGTCAAAAATGCAGCCATCTTCACAGCAGGTATATATATCTATTTTTTTTTCAACTTCGTCTTTTTCTTTTCCTCTTTTTCCTTTGTTTTGCTTCTTTACTTTTTAAGAAATTGATTCTGTAATTATTTTTCCATCACCATTTATCCCCACTATACACTTTCCACCTCCACCCACCGCAATCACCACACTGTTGTCCGTGTCCATGAGTTCTTCCTCTTTTTTTTTTTTTGCTCAATCCTTCCATCCCCCACAAAACACCTCACTAAAGCTGTCTGCCTGCTCTCTATCGATGAGCCTGTCTCTGTTTTGTTTGCTAGTTCAGTTTATTAAATTCCACATATGAGTGAAATCATAGGTTACTTGTCTTTCTCTGACTGGCTTATTTAACTTAGCATAATGATCTCCAGGTCCATCCATGCTGTTGCAAAGGGTAAAATTTTCTTTCTTCTTACAGCTGAGTACTATTGCATTGTATAAATGTATCACACTTTTTTATCCACTCATCTACTGATCCACTAGGGCTGCTTCCAAATCTTGCTATTGTAAATAACTCTGCATATATTCTTTCAAATTAGTGTTTTGGGTTTCTTCAGATAAATTCCCTGAAGTGGAATTGCTGGGTCATAAGGTAGTTCCACTTTTAATTTTTTGAGATCATTCTTTATATCATAAACTAGAGGCCCAGTGCATGAAATTCGTGCATGGGGGGGGTGGGGAGAGGAGTCCCTCAACCCGGCCTGCCCTCTCTCACCGTCCAGGAGCCCTCAGGTATGTCCTCCTCTGCGGGAGGCAGCCGGGCTGATCAGGGGGAGGCGCTGCCCCCATCACCCTGCTGCCGCTGCCACTGCCAGCTGTTGGGCCCTCGGCCTCGCTTCTTAGTGCTGGCCCCTCCCCCTGCCCACTGGTGAGTGGGGGGCCATCTGGGGCCAGGCCAGCTGGGGGAGGGGCTGTGGGAGATTGAGGCGCAGCAGATTGCACCCCATCCAGCTTCTGTGGACCGGGCCTGCGCTGCTGCCTCTGTGGCTACCTCTGTGGAAGGGGCAGCACTGGGACCAGGCCGCACTATGGAAGGGGGCATGGTGCCGCCTTTTCACTCCCTCTCCCAAGGGGCCATGGCACTGGACTGGCGGTGCCACCTCGGCCTGCCCCTCCCGTGTGAGCACCAGACCTGCCTGCCCTTCCCGCGTGGTGCCGGCTTTAGGCCCTCACAGCTGCTGTGGCTTTGTCTGGATGGATTTTCCAGAGACATCCACCCTAATTAGCATATTACCCTTTTATTAGTATAGACTAGAGGCCCGGTGCACAAAAATTTGTGCACTCGGGGGGGGGGGGGAGAGGGGTCCCTCAGCCCAGCCTGTGCCCTCTCGCAGTCTGGGACCCCTCAGGAGATAACGACCTGCTGGCTTAGGCCCGCTCCCGGGTGGCAGAGGGCAGGCCCAATCCCTAGGTGCCGCCCCTGGTTGGGCTCAGAGCAGGGCCGATTGGGGAGTTGGGGCGCCACCCCCTGTCATGCACAGAGCAGGGCGGATCGGGAGGTTGCGATGCCACCCCTAGTCACGCTCAGGGTAGGGCCGATTGGGGGGTTGGGGCACCGCCCCCTGTCACACTCAAGGCAGGGTCGATAGGGAGGTTGCGGCGCTACCCCCTGTCACGCACAGAGCAGGGCCAATCGGGGTTGGGGCGCTGCCCCCTGTCACCCACAGAGCAGGGCCCATCAGGGGGGTTGGGGCTCCGTACCCTGTCATGCACAGAGCAGGGCCCATCAGGGGGTTGAGGAGCTTCCCCCTGTCACTCACAGAGTAGGGCCGATAGGGGAGTTGGGGCACCGCCCCCTGTCACACACAGAACAGGGCAGATCAGGGGGTTGGGGCGCCGCCCTCTATCACCCACAGAGCAGGGGCGATCAGGGGGTTGGGGCACCGCCACTGGCCACTGTCACACTCAGGGCAGGGCGGATAGGGAGGTTGTGGCCCCGCCCCCTGTCACTCACAGAGCTGCAGGGCAATCAGGGTTTGGGCGCTGCCCCCTGTCACGCTGATCCCGGTGCCGGGTAGCCTCAAGGCTCCACTGATCCTGGTGCTGGGAGGCATATTACCCTTTTACTATATAGGTTAGAGGCCTGGTGCACGGGTGGGGGCCGGCTGGTTTGCCCTGAAGGGTGTCCTGGATCAGGGTGGGGGTCCCCACTGGGGTGCCTGGCCAGCCTGGATGAGAGGATGATGGCTGTTTGCAGCTGGTCACACCCCCTTCAGGGTGGGGGTCGCCACTGGGGTGCCTGGCCAGTCTGGGTGAGGGGCTGAGGGCCCTTTTCAGGCTGGTGGGTGACTGAAGCTCCCAACCTGTCCTTTTTTTTCTTTTTTTTTTTATTCTTGGCCAGCTTTAGCTCTGAGGCTTGGCTCCAGCTCTGAGGCCTCGGCTGCTGAAAGCAGGTATCAGGTTTGTTTGGGTTCTATAATTGTAACACTGTTGAGGTCCTGCTCACTCCAGCTCTGAGATCCCGGCTGGCTGAAAGCAGGGATCTGCGTTTGCTCTATAATTGAAACAATGTTGCGGTCCTGCTGGCTGAAGCCCGGCTGGCTGAAAGCAGGTTTCTGGGGTTTTGTTTAGCTTCTATATTTGTAACAATGTTTCTTAAACTGCAAGCTCAGAGGCTGGCAAGGCAGGTGGGGAATGTTGGCTTCCTCTGTCAGTGAAGCAAGCAAGCCTCATGTTCGCTTCAAGCTGCCTGGCTGCCGGCTGCCATCTTGGTTGGCAGTTAATTTGCATATCGCCCTGATTAGCCAATGGGAAGGGTAGCAGAGGTATGGCTAATTACCATGTTTCTCTATTATTAGATAGGATGGTTGGTCTTCACTGAGACCTTTTAGAATCAGTAATATTAATTAGTGCATGTTTTGATTACTTATTTCATAAACTTAGCCCTGAGTAAATTTTATTTCATTTTATTTTATTTTTGAATTTTTATGGGTTTATTTGAGCCAAAACTCAGCCCTGAGAAAATTTTAGTGACACGGTCATCAGTGTGTAATTTTCAGCAAAATTTGAATAATATTTTAAAATATAGTTTCAATGATTAAAATATCCAGTGAACAATTAAAATACACAAATGGTTTTTATCTTTGTTATACAGCAGTTTCAATCTAGTATGCTTTTTGACAGAATTGGTTCTCTGGAAGAATATACTTTTTTTAAAAAAATTTTGTTTTATTGCTTAAGTATTACAAAGAGTATTACATATGTCTCCTTTTTATTTTCCCCCTTGACCTTCCTCCAGCCTCCCCTACCCCCCAATGTCTTGTGTCCATTGGTTATGCTTATATGAAGATAATACTTTTTTAAAAAATGGAACATTTATCGAATTTGTTTGTCATCCTTGTGCAGAGGTCATGCTGATCTTCTTTGGATCATTCCCATTTTAGTTGATGTGCTGCCAAAGCGAGCACTACATATTTTTAAAAACCAGCATAGGTGGTTAATCATTTAGAAATTTTAAATTTAAAATATGGCTTTTAGCCTTGTTGGTGTGGTTCAGTGATTGAGTGTCGACTTATGAACCAGGAGGTCACGGTTCCATTCCCAGTCAGGGCACATGCCTGGGTTGCGGGCTTGTGCAGAACATCATCATTGATGTTTCTACCCTTCTTCCTCTTTCTGAAATCAATAAAATCATATTTAAAATGTAGCTTTTATGTTCTTGTGCTCTGATATGGCCTTAGACTTACTGCCCCTAAAATAGAATAAAGGATTGTTTATTCTTTATAAATGAATAAATTGGCATTGTTATTTTATGGTAGTACTAGAGGCCTGGTGCATGAAATTCATGCACTCAGGGGGGGGGCGGGTCCCTCAGCCTGGCCTTCACCCTCTCGCAGTCGTGGAGGCAGGAGAGGCTTCCGCCACTGTTGCTGTGTTCCCCAGACATGAGCCCAGCTTCTGGCTGAGCAGCGCTCCCCCTGTGGGTGCACACTGACCATTAGGGGGCAGCTTCTGCATTGAGCATCTGCCCCCTGGTGGTCTGTGCACATCATAGCGACCCGTCGTTCCGCTGTTTGGTCGATTTGCATATTAGCCTTTTATTATATAGGATTCCATACTTAGAATAAGATTATTTAAAAGTTGAACACTGGTACAGTTTTGAAAAGGAAATAAACATTCTTCTCTCCTATCAAAGTTCAGAACTTATAAAGGATAGATAGAGAAGTTGGAAAAATCAAGATTAATTACTCAACAAATATTTATTGAGCACTAACTTATACCAGGCACTATTCTAGGTGTGAGAGGTAGCACAAAGAAAAACTCCTGCTCTTGTGGAGTTTACATTTTAAAGGGAGAAAGAAACAAGGTGAAGAAATAAAATATATAAAATATTAGGTAAGTGAAATGGAAAAAAATAAAGCAGAGTGGGGTGGGGAGTGTGTGTGTGTGTTGGGTGGAAGGCTTGCTAAGGTCACATTTGAAGAGGACCTGGAAGAGATCAGAGAGCTCTGTAGGTGGGAGAAGAGTCTCCAGGCAGAGGCCCTGAGTGGGAGCCACCTCCTCTGGCTGCAAAGGAGGGAGCTGGATGGAAGTAGGTGGGGAGGGGCAGAGTGTGGAAAACCTTGTTGAATGTTATTGTGAGGACTTCGGATTTAACTGGAAGGGGAGCTTTTTTCCTGGTAAAACCAGAATCAGAGAGTAGGGTTTTAGCCCAATGGCCACAGTGGCCTAATACTCCATCCCTGAACTTGACAGACATTCCCCCCAGTTACAGGAGCAGTAAACACCCATGGACCTCCCTCTCAGGGCTTGCCTTCCTAAGCTTCTGAGAGCAGGTAGATGCAGACCTTGAGCACAGTGCCTGCCTGGTAGGTAGTATGTATTCAATAAGTGCTTGTTAAATGAATGAAATAAAGAGGTTAAAGCAAGGATGGTTGTGCACCCTGCTTATTACTAAAAAATAGGTTGAGCAGCTTTGAAACATACTAGTAAAGCACAAAGGAAAAGACTAGAAATCTTAGAGAAAGGGGACTTTTGGGTTGAGTGAAAACACTTATTGGGGTTTAAATCAATACTTGCTCAGGAATAGGGGAAAAATTTCAACACTTTATCATTATTAGCTCCTTCAAAGTATTCCATGTCAGCCTTTTGCTGTTCCTACATTAGTATAAAGGATAATGTAGTACTTCAATTGAGAAATCATATGCAGTTTGTTTTTTTATAGTAATGCTTTAAGGAGTTGAAGTTATTTTGCCCGTCAGTTTGGCTCAGTGGATAGAGCATTGGCCTGCGGAGTGAAGGGTTCCGAGTTCAATTCTGGTCAAGGACATGTATCTCGGTTGCCCAGGCCCTGGTCAGGGTGAGTGCCAGAGGCAGCCAATTGATGTGTTTCTCTCACATCAATATTTCTCTCTTTCTCTCTCTCTTCCACTCTCTCTAAAAATCAATGGGAAAAATATCCTCGGGTGAGGATTAAAAAAAAAAAAGAGTTGAAGTCATTTAAACATACATTTTTAAATGACACTTACAAAATCAGATGAAACTATTAGTGTGTTGTTGATCTTTTTAAAAAGAGGCTCTGGTGGAAAACAGTATGGAGTTTCCTCAAAAAATTAAAAATGGAGCTACCTTTTGGAATATATCCTCAGAATCCCAAAACACCAATCAAAAAGAAGATATGCATCCCTGTGTTCATAGCAGCACAGTTTACAATAGCCAAGATCTGGAAACGACCCAGTGCCCATCAGCAGAGGAGTGGTGAAAAAGCTGTGGTGCACTTACACAATGGAATACTACATGGCCATAAAAAAGAGGGAACTCTTAAGCTATGCAACAGCATGGATAGACCTGGAGATGCCGCATTCTTTTGCAGTGAGGGTTCAGGAATCTGGAGAAGGGGCTGCGACATAAATGGATATACTAGATAAGAAATACATATTTGGAAGTCATGGGGAGCCAGGCGGAGGCCTCACCCTCTAGTGATGTGGGCTCCCTGAATATCTGGACCCACGGCTTTTTATTCACACATTTTGCCCTTTAGCAAAGCAGACGCACATATCAAAGGTAAGGTTTGGTAAACAATAAAGGATTATCAGGTTAGGGGAATTAGCCTCAGCTATTTGGCCAGCAGCAGGGTAATATAATGCTGATATTCAGCCCTGCTGAATATCAAAGCCCATCAGCCTTTAGAGGACTTTTCACATTTATTATGACCGGCTGGACTTGGCCTCCAGCATGGAGAGTATTATGCTAAGCCAGTCAGAGAAAGACAAGTATCTTATGATCTCACTGACATGTGGAATCTAATGAACAAAATAGGCTGATGAATGAAATGGAACCAGGAGCATGGATGCATGGAACAGTCTGGCCGGCGCCAGAGGAGAGCCGGTGTGGGTGACTGAATAAAAAAGGTGAAGGGATTGGCTAAAGAACATGTATGCGTACCCCATGGACACACAGTAGTGGGGTGACAGCCAAGGGAGGAGAAGGCAGAGGTGGGTGAAGGTGGGCAGGCAAAGCTGAGAGAGAATGGGGACATCTGCAATAATGTCAACATTTAAATGTTTTAAATTTAAAAATAAATAAAAGCAGTGTGCCAAATAAAATAAATAAAATGAGGCTCAGTGGGTAGAATTTGCCTGCATTTAGTTTGGGCATGAAAAGAGTGTTCACAGTTTTGCCCATGCTGTGGGTTGAATTATTTGGCAGTTCCTCAGAACATGATCTCACCTCAGCTGATAAACAGGAGATAGACAGCCAAATTCCAGGAACAGACGCAGGTGCAGGCTTGAATTGCTGCCTCTGGAACAAAAGAACGACAGAGGAGCAGACGGGAGGCAGGCAACCAGGGTCTTCCTGATTTTACTGGCGGTATTACTGCCGTCACACACATACTAATGTAGCTGAAATAGCTCCAGTGTAATGTAGCCAAGCAAATGCCAGGCCAGGAAAAATACTCATCCTCGACTTGATGTGACGAACTTATGTCACAGTTCTGAAGGAGTAATGATAGAAAGAGAAACTCCTACACAGCACCAGCCTTTTACTTACCGTTCAATGACTTTGCTTTCTTCACATCTGGGTTACATTAAAGTGTAATTCAAAAGTATAATAACACAAACGAGGCTATGTGGGAAGCTGTGCAAAAGCACACGGAGGTTAAAATTTTCCAAGAGATTTTTTTCCTGAAATGTTCCTAGAATATTTGTAATTACTGCTAGATGCTCTCCTACCTCTTTCCACCTCCACACAATACACCACAGAAATGCAGATTTACTCCTTAGGTTTAATTATGTTTATTACTATCTCTGCCACCCCTACCGTTGGCAGCTTTGCCTCTTTTTATCTTTCCCAGACTAGAAAGGGGGCGGGGGGGGTGGGGAGCCTGTGTGTGGTGGTGTGTGGTACTGTTTGCCTACCAAGTTTTAACAAACACAAATCAATCACCTATAGTAATTAAAAATAAGAGAAAGGCAGGCTTTTAGAAATGGTACGACCTGTTGGACTTGGCTGTAAGCAACAGAAATGTAAGCATCGGCAGACTCTGAGATTGGGATTGCCAGAAAGCCAGGCTCAGAAGAGGGCAGGAACCGAGGGAGAACACAGCAGACCAGGTTGGCCCAGGAGCAGCCTGATGAGCTCTGCTGTGACATCCCCAGCCCACAGCTGCCACCTCACCCTCTCTGGCCTTGCTGTAAAAGTTTCCACCTGCCCTGAATCTTTCCGTGACTGTCTGCAGATACAGTCTCCCTAGGGACATCAGTCTGGATCCCAGCCTGGCTGACAGGGTGAGAGAGGAAGCACCTGCCTGCTCTGCATGGTCCAGTGGGGTGAACGGTAGAGCAAAAGGGGAGATTCCTCCCCATGGGAACAGTGTTGGGTATAGGGAGCTCCCACTACTGTTCTATAAAGACCTGGGTTAGTAAGTATTTCTCTATATATTGGGAAAAGGTTCTTACTGCTCTAAACCAAGAATGTATTTTTGCATTGTTTTCTCTTTCAGATGGCAGTGAGATTGCAACTTCAACCTTGATGGGATTTTTGCTAATGAATGATTTTAAACTTGTCATTAATAAAATAACATACGATGTACAATGCCCCAAGCAAGGTAAGAAACACAGCCATGCAACCATCTTAACATTTCCCTGTAGCTGTGGGACTTTCATAGGGAGGTAGCGTATCTTAACGGATCTTTTAAAATCACCAAATGACCACGAAGGCTTTGGAGAGCCGTGTTTAAACTTTTCTAGTAGGGGTGTTAGTGATCAGTAGAAGTTGCGTAGCAGGACGTTTAGTCTCATATACTCTTTTCAGACTTTTAAGACTTCACTTTAGGATCTTGACATTAATAATCTGGCAGTACTGTGTTAAGAAGTAGGCTGGAAAATCATGAACTCAAATGTGTATTGTTGCACAGCTCTTAACTCTTTTTTAAAAAATAGACTTTATTTTTTAGAGTAGTTTTAGGTCCCTAGCAAGATTGAGCAGATAGTACAGAGTTTCCAATTACACTGTGCCCACCTCCCCCCAGCCTCCCCTATTATCAAGCACCACAGTGGTACATTTATTACAATCCATGAACCTACATTGACACATCATCATCACTCAAGTCCCACAGTTGGCATTAGGACTCACTTGAAATGTTGTACATTTTTAATGGTTTTCGACAAATGTGTAATGACATATATCCAGTATTACAGAATTTTGTAATGCTTTTGGTTTATCCACTATTGTAGTATTATACAGAGTGGTTTCACTGCCAAAAAAAATCTTCGGTGCTCTGTCTATTCATTCCTCCCCACACCCCCAACCATGGCAGCCATTGATCTTTTAATTGTCTCCGTAGTTTTGCCTTTTCCAGAATGTTATACACTTGGAACCATACAATATGTAGTCTTTTCAGATTGCCTTCCTAAATAAGTACTATGAGTATAAGTTTTCTCCATGTATTTCATGGCTTGATAGCTTATTTCTAATTAGTGCTGAATACTATTCCATTGTCTGAATGTATCACAGTTTATTTATCCATTCACCTACTGAAGGATATCTTAATGTTTCCACGTTTGGACAATTTTTTAAAACTTTTATTTATTGATTTGAGAGAGACATTGATTTGTTGTTCCACTTATTTATGCATACATTGGGTGATTCTTGTATGTGCCCTGACTGGGGATTAAACCCCTAACCTTGGGGTATCTGGATGACACTCTAACCCACTGAGCTACCTGGCCACGCCAGCTTTTGAAAATGATGAACAAAGTGGCTGTAAACATTTGTATGCAGGTTTTTGTGTGGACATAAGTTTTCAATTCATTTGGGTAAATACCAAGGAACATGATTGCTGGATTGTATAGTAAGAGTATGTTTAGTTTTATGAGAAACTGGCATATTTTCTTCTGAAGTAACTGTACCATTTTGCATTCCCATAGGCAGTGAATGAGAGTTATTGTTGCTCCACATTCTCATCAGCATTGACTGTTGTCAGTGTTTTGGATGTTGCCCCTTCTAATAGGTAGTGTAGTCATAAATCATTCTTGTTTTAATTTGCAATTGCCTATTAACATATGATTTCAAATGGTTACTTGCCTTCTGTATATCTTTGGTGAGGTGTCTTTGCCCCATTTTTTAAGCAGGTTGTTCATTTTCTTGTTGTTGGTTTGACAGGGTTGGGGAACCTTTTTACTGCTAAGGGCCATTTGTATATTTATAACATCATTCACAGACCATACAAAATTATCAACTTAAAAACTGGCCCGCTATATTTGGTCAAACATTTAATCAACTCCCCCCTAATGCCTTGGCGGGGCCAGACCAAATGACTTAAGGCCCTCGGGCTGGACGTTCTCCGCCCCTCCTTTAGGAGGACACCTGGGTTGACAGCAACCCTCAGTCTCACCTGGACAGAATCCCTGCTAGTTTTCACAGCCAGATGTTGTGGGGACTCTCTGGCACTGGTGCTAAGGGCTGGGGAGCCTGGTGTGGGGCTGGGGACCCCTCATTCCTCTGGGGGGGACCTCTGCAACCAAGATACCCCGCCCTGTTCTTAACCGCTACATGTGGGTCTGGGACCAGCCCATTTTGCATCTCCACCTCTGTTACCAGTCTCAACATGGCTTCTTCTTTAAATCCTTAGTTATAGTTCTATTTAGCTGGTCATCAGGTGGATTTCAAGGGCGATTGCTTTATAATTTAGTTTTAATATTGATGTGGTCATGGGAGGAGATGAGCACAGATTTTCCCTACTTCTTTATCTTGACCAGAAGCCTCAGTTGCTGTCAACCTCTGCTTTACCAGTAGTCACCAGCCTATTTCTTCCTTAATACGTTTGTCTTTTTTTTTTCCTTTTTTTATTTTATTAGCTAAGATTTGTGGTATGATTTTGAAAAGAATGGTGAGAGGAGACATCTTGCTCTTTTCCTGGTTTTAGTAGGGAATCTTCGAGTTTTCCACCATTAAATACTATGTCATATGTTTTTATTAAGTTTAGGAAGTTCCCCTCTCTTCCTGGTTTGCTGATTTTGTCAAATGCTTTTCTGTTGATATGATCATGTGATTTTTCTTCTTTAGCCTGTTGATGTGATGGATTGCATGATTTGATTTTTAAATGCTGAGTCAGCCTTTCATATCTGTGATAAATCCCACTTGGTCATGGTGTATAATTCTTTTTATACATTGTTGGGTTTAATCTGCTTATATATTGTTGAGGATTTTTGTTAATGCTTTTTATTTGTTGCCATTGTTCTTTGTTTCTAATTTTGTCTTTCATGGGTTCTCTGCTTTTTGTGGTTTTTATTGAACATTTATATTATTCTATTTTCTTAGTATATCAGTAATGCTTCTTAAATTTTTCCTAGTGGTTGCCCTAGATTTTGCAATATACATTTAAAAGTAATCCAAGTCTACTTTCACAGGCATTGCAAATACCTTATAATAACCACATATTTCTTTTTTTTAAGTATTTGAATTGGCTTTGGTATATTTGTTAACACATTTTATTTTATTTTTTAAACCCATGTTTTTATTGATTTCATAGAAGAAGGGAAAGGGAGGGAGAGATAGAAACATCAATGATGAGAGGCAATCATTGATCGGCTGCCTCCTGCACACCCCCAACTGGGGATTGAGCTCATAACCCGGGCATGTGCACTTGACCAGAATCAAACCTGGGACCCTATAGTCCACAGGCCAGTGCTCTGTCCACTGAGCTAAACCAGCTAGGGCATAACCACATATTTCTAATTCTTCTCTCCCATTCATTGTCATTCATTTCATGTATATATAAGCTATCACTATTGAATATATTTTTGCTATAATTATTTTGAACAAACTGTTCTGTTATATCTATATATATAAAAGGCAAAGTGACCAACTGTATATTTATCCAACAGTCCGACCGACCGGCCAGTACATATGATACGCACTGGCAATTTAAAAATAAAAGTTGACTCACACATGCATGATACATATAAAGCTCTTGCTGGTGCCAGCCAGCAGTGTGTTTCGATCTGTCATTGTCTATTGTGAATTTGGTTGTTTTTGTTGACATTTGAGTGATGATTCCATCAATTCAACGGATGATGTTGAAAAGGAAAATTTTCCCATTGAATTTCT
This sequence comes from Myotis lucifugus, assembly GCF_000147115.1. Taxonomy (NCBI): domain Eukaryota; kingdom Metazoa; phylum Chordata; class Mammalia; order Chiroptera; family Vespertilionidae; genus Myotis; species Myotis lucifugus. The sequence continues at coordinate 178,794 of NW_005871401.1, read as the reverse complement.
TAATAGCATTACTCCTTCGGGAATGCCGCGTCATAAATTAAAATTGAAAGTAGGTGCAATTATCATGCTACTGAGAAATCTTAATAGTAAATGGGGTCTTTGTAATGGTACTAGATTTATTATCACAAGATTGTGACCTAACATAATTGAAGCTGAAGTATTAATAGGATCTGCAGAGGGAGAGGTTGTTCTGATTCCAAGAATTGATTTGTCCCTATCTGACACTGGCCTCCCATTTCCCGTGATGCCATCATTTGCGATGACTGTTAATAAATCACAAGGACAAACTCTAGACAGAGTAGGAATATTCCTACCTGAACCTGTTTTTGGACATGGTCAGTTATATGTTGCTTTCTCTCAAGTTCAAAGAGTGTGTGATGTTAAAGTTGTAAGTACTTCATCACAAGGGAAATTAGTCAAGCACTCTGAAAGTGTTTTTACTCTTAATGTGGTATACAGAGAGATGTTAGAATAAGTTTAATCAATTTATCAGTCATTGTTTTTATCAATGTTTTTATATCATGTTTTTATTGTTTTTATATCATGTCTGTTATATCATTGTTATTGTTTACTTAATCAATTTACATATTACTTTCATATACATTTTACTAATTTTCTTTCACCTCTGACACTTCTATTATAGAGAAAGGGCGAATAGTGATATCAAAACATTTCTTCTAATTAATTTCCTTTCAATGTGCACGAATCTGTGCACCAGGCCACTAGTTAATTAAGAATAAGGAAAAAAGAAAACTAAGTTTTGATTGTATCTCCCCTTATACTTTCTTTAATGTAGAATTCCTTTCTTTATGTAGATTTAAGTTTCTGACATGTATCATTTTTCTTCCCTGAAGATCTTTTAACATTTCTTGCAAAGTAGATGTATTAGCAACAAATTTCCGCTATTTTTGTTTGAGAGTCTTCATTTCTCCTTCACTTTTGAAGGATACAGAAATCTAGGTTGGTGGTTATTTTCTGTAAACACTTTGAATATTTCACTCTACTCCCTTCTTGTATAGTTTCATAGAAGTCAGATGTA
>NW_005871401.1:144908-157591 GCF_000147115.1 Myotis lucifugus | reverse complement strand
AATAAGCCAATGAACTATAAATCGATGGCTTAATTCTTTCTCACCCCCAACTCTTACCCGCAAAATAGCAAAGAATATCATACAGAGAAGTGGAGAAAATATTATACAAATGCATTCATTGTGAAATATGCCTAGATTTAACAGTCTTTTGATTATGGAACTTGAAAGAAGTAGGAAATTGCTTTGACTATCTTTTTTTGTTGTTGTTAATTCTCACTGGGGGATATTTTCCCATTGATTTTTAGGGAGAGTGGAAGAGAGAGGGAAAGACAGAGAGAAACATCAATGTTCGATTGGTTGCCCTGGCCTGCAACCAAGGTAGGTGCCCTTGACCGGAATTGAACCCGGGACCCTTTGGTCCTCAGGCCGATGCTCTATCCACTGAGCCAAACTGCCTAGGGCCCCTGACTATATTTTTTTTTTTATTGATTGATTTTAGAGAGAGAAGGGAGGGAGTGGGGGAGAGAGGGAGAAAGGGGAAGAGGAAGAGGGGGAGGGAGGAGGAGGAGGAGCGGAAGAGGGAGAGGGGGAAAAAGGGAAAGAGGAAGGGGGGGGGGGGGAGAGAGAGAGAGGGAACGGTTTGTTGTTCCACTTATGTATGCATTAATTGGTTGATTCTTGTTTGTGCCCTGACCGGGGATCAAACCCACAACCTTAGCGTATTGGGACGACGCTCTAACCGACTGAATACCCGGCCAGGGCCTGAAGCTGCTTTGTTTTACAGAAAGTGTTTTTGTAAATGTTCTTCCAGTTCTATCACTGATGCAAGCACTTCTTTAACTTTTCCTTGTGAGAAAACAAAAGCAGATCCAACCTCCAAAAGCCAACTTTTCCTGCCCAGGCGCTGGGGGACCCCGGGACCGCCGGGCCAGCCCGCTACCGAGCAAGTGACCCGACGCCCCGAGGACAACGAGGCGGAGCCCGCCCGGCGCCGGGAGCCAGGAGGCGGCGGCGGCGGCGGCGGCGGCAGCGAGCTCCCCGCGAGGTTTTCCAGGTCCCAAAGCTACGCTGCCCGCACCGGACCTGAGCGCTTCCCTCCAGGACCCGCATCTTCCTCGGGCCGCCCAGCAAAGCCCGGGGAGCCCGCGCCCTAGGCAACCCCTACCTGCAGGGCCAGCCTCTCGGGGCCCGGGCACCGAGCTCATCGGGGCGAGCGCAGCGTCCATAACCCGTTGGTCTCCGCTTCCTAGAGCCCGTCTGCAGCACCGCCCCTTCCTCCACCGTCTCCGCCCCGGCCTGGAGCCTGGGGGGATAAGGTTTCTTCCTTCCCAGCAGAGCTGGGGGGTGGAGTGGGGTGGGGTGGGGTGGGGTGGGGTGCACAGCGCCTCGAGGCGCGACGGAGACACGCAGGCTTAGCCGCCTGGCGCCTGGAGGGACTAACCTGCCTCTGGGAAATGTCAACAGGCGACATCAATCCAGCCCCAATGTTTGCTCCCCCTGACTCGCGTAAAGGGTAAGAAGGTTGTGAGTCTTCCCTTTCCAGGTGTGAACCCTGAGGACTAGTAAGGGCTCCTGATGGCTAAGCAGGGGGCTGGGGGAGCAGAGCCTAGCAGCCATTTCTGCACAGGGGCTCCTCACGCAACCTGCACGTCGTGAGAAGCCTCTAAGGCCCAGCACAGAACTGCCCGCCCGCATCGCCTCTGCCCCCTGAGCCGGCCCTTATAAAGGAGACCCTGGGGTCCTATTTAAACCAGCAGGACTGAGCTTCCCCACCAATCGGAGCTGCGCGCAGCCCTGACCAATCAGGGGCCCGGGTGGGGAAGGCTGTACGTCAGCCGGTCCGGCTGGTTCCCTTGGGGAGCGCGCTTTCCATCAGAGACAGAAGAGTGCGTTTCCTCGGGAGGCCCTGCGGTGGCGCTGCCACATCGGAGCTGCCTTCACAGCCATCCCAACGGTCCAGTGGTTCTCAACCTTCCTAATGCCGCGACCCTTTAATACAGTTCCTCCTGTTGTGGTGACCCCCCAATTTCATTGTTACAAATTGAACATAATTAAAGCATAGTGATTAATCACAAAAACAATATGTAATTAGATATGTGTTTTCCGATGGTCTTAGGCGACTCCTGTGAAAGGGTAGTTAGACCTCCAAAGGGGTCGCGACCCACAGGTTGAGAACCGCTGGTAGCTGTTTGCCAAGGTGAGGATTCCTGCTGACGATCGAATTGGTACTGACCATGGGATGGCAACGTGTAGTTCTTTTCCCAGTGAGTTGCTTATAGGATTTGTAATAATTTATCTTAAACGCTCTGTTTGTATAGTAAACTAGAGGCAACTGCAGGATTTCTAAGTCTGGCTTTTGTAGGTAGAGCTTGTGAAAAGCTGACATAAGTGGAGTCATTTTAAAATAGAGCCAGAGCAGCCATTCCAGATGAGCTGCGTGCACATCCTGCTCCTAGAACCTTTGCAATGTTTGAACTGGGCAGAGTAACCTTTGGAGTGGGCCAAGCAACACTCTTACAAACAACCGGAAAGCTAACAGGAAAGCAGATATTCTGCCCATGAGGACTGATGATTGTGGACATTCTTTAAAATTCTTTTTTTCCCTTATTTTTCTTTTCTTTAAAATTCTTAAAGTGAGTTATACTCTTGCTGGTGGAGTGTTTTGCTTTGATGTTGGTGAAGACAACGAATCACAATAAAGTGAATGCAATGAAATGAAGTATGCTTGTATGTATAGCTAAAGAGTAACACAGCTTGATATCACCAATAGAAAGTCCTCCCTTCTATTTATATAATTATTTCTCTCCCTTTTGTCATAAAAAAAGCTATTGCCTTCACCCTGAATTTGAAACACAATTTGGGTTTTTGCCAGAATTCTATGATTGTAATTCTGTGGTCTCGAATAAATACTTGTTGCCTCTCACTTTGACTTATTATTTTTAAGTTAACAAGCTGTTGATTGGGAATCAGAATCCACTAGTTATTGTCACTAAAAGAACTTATTTGGGAAAAATAAAGAATTGCAACCTGATGCATGCAGACAATGGTGAGCCACATGCACACACTGAACTGGACCAAGATGGAGAAGGAGCTTAAGGGACGAGAACGTTAAGGGGAGGCGCGGTTACATCCATAGGGCTCTGTAGAAACAGAGTTCTGGAGGTGACACGGAGTACACAACTCCTATAAAGCCCTAGCTCCTCCCTCCTGATTGACTGTGTCCAGGTTAAGTCTCTGTCAAAGCTAATTTGGGGAAGGAATCATGTAAAAATTGGGAGCCTGGACTTTGCGGGGGAGGAGGGAAGTCCATAAATTATGGTTTTTCTTGAGTCAAAGCATGTTGTCCTCACTCATAAAATGCCGCCCAGCGTGCAGATCAGTGTGATGGGGCACTCAGTGTTGCCTTTAATTGAGCTCTTCCTTGGGTGGTTGGCTATTGTGTAAATTTGCTTCAATTAACTCTAAGAGTGGATGAAAAGGTGGCCTTATGTTTTGTACCTTCTCCTGGTGGTGTATTTCTCTGACTTTCCAAGTAGTTTGCCTTAACAACTGTGGCCACAGGCTACCCAAAAGATACAGATGGCTTGGCATTCTGGGCTCAGGCAAGTCAACAGCCAGTGGTACTCAAAGAGCATAGAGGACACAGCCGAACTTTCCAAGGGGTTGAAAAGCCGTCAACACTCCCGTTTTCAGAGGCAGTGGAGGTTGTGGGATTTGCTCTTAAACATCTGTTAATAATTTTTCATGTAAATGAGAGATCTATGAAAGATGGTTCTTTGTAAGTTGCTTTCCATCCCTTTTGATCTCACAGTTAGACTTTAGAAAAAAAACACACCCAACAATATCAAGAACAATTTTTATTAAGACCACGATTAGTGAAAGGTTACTGTCTTTTCAAAATATCCCAGAATCTACTATGAGGAGCAAGCTAGGGAATAAACATCAAAGCATAACAGCATACAATGCTCTGACGTGTAAACAACTTCTCATTTATCTTATTAAATTCATCTTTTCTCCAATTTAGGCAAAGATTATAACAAAATATGACATTTGTCATATGAACGGTTCATAATATGGGAGTGGCGTGCTTCTGAATTCTGTTCACGTCACTTTCTAGGCACATTGCATAATACCTACATATTCTGGTTTTGCTCCTTAAGAGGTCACCAGCTAATGGTTCCAATTTTATAAGAGAAACAGACGTGGAAATTTTGTCTTTGTAATTAGTCTTGTCATTAATAGAAGTGTGATTTATTCATATGCTCAATGGGCTACAGAAAAACAGCATATTTTGCATTAATTAAAAATAGAGAAAAAAATAAAGTCAGATCCTTCCAGGCATAAATGTATTTTTCAATTTTTATGGTAAACAAAAATACACTTCTGAGTGAAGGTCTCTCCATATTTCCAAATAAGATAATGTTGGACATACCTTATAATGAATTTTACAGTTGACCTCATTTTGGGAGTAAATGCGGTTGTGAAAACGAAGTTACAGAACTTTCTTTAAAAAAACAACTCACCCCTTAACGCGCACCTCTCCCCGACACTGGTCAGGACAGCCTGGCGCGCTACGGCAGCGCCATCCAGGAACACAGCCTCCCCCTTCCTCTTTAGTTTGAAGCTTTAATGTCAAAATAAGGTCTTACCATAGCCCTTTCACAAAAATAAGGCACCTTTGTGCTGTAAAAACATTAGTTCTTTGCCAAAGGTTGTTATGTGCTTTCATCCGCATCTGCTGTCACCTGCAGCATCTTCTTTAAAGATCAGTTTTTTCTTCGTAGCGACACCAACACGCGGCTCGTTGGCTGTCCAGGTACGGTTTACAGCCCAAGTGTATAACACTGTCAAACAAGAGCTCCACTGTTGTTTCACATGCTGCAAAGTAAGGAAGTGCCATTACCGTGGGGCAATCGCAAAGGATCGCTCTCTCGTCACCCACATCACAAGTTCCCGCACAGTGTCAGGCATGTCCTTTGTGGGCACTTCAACGTGTGCTATGTGAAAGTCCCCCCAAACCTTCGGAAACCAGGAACATGTATCTTTATATACAAAGACTGTTTCAGCCTCTTTACCGTGTACCAGCTTTGTGTTTGCATGCAAATAATCAACCCAATTTTCTGTGCTAGACAAATGAGTCTCTCGCAATAGCACTGAACGATCAGTTCAACACTTTTAATTTTCCTTATTTATTTATTATCTTACTTATGTATTTTTGTTAAACCTGAGGATATTTTTTTCCATTGATTTTTAGAGAGAGTGGAAGGGAGAGGGAGAGACAGAGAGAGAGAAACATCAATGTGAGAGAGACACATCAATTGACTGCCTCCCACACGTGCCCTGCAACCGAGTTATGTGACCTTGACTGGAATTGAACTCAAGACCCTTCAGTCTGCGGGCTGACTCTCTAACCACTGAGCAACCGGCTAGGGCTATTTATTATTATTCTGTATCCTCACCTGAGGATATGTTTATTGATTTTTAAAGAGAGAGGGAGAAACATCAATGTGAGAGAGAAACACTGATTGGTTGCCTCTCGAATGAGTCCCCACTGGAGATCAAACACAAAACCTAGGTATGTGCCCTGACCAGGAATCAAACACTCAACCTTTTGGTGTACACAGGATGAAGCTCCAACCAACTGAGCCATCTAGCCAGGGCTCATTTTCCTTTCATCAGAAAAATATCACTGTTTGAGATGCCTGATAATATTCTTAAGTTTGCATTTCAAGGAAAGCTTTTTAGGTTCAGAAAAAATAAAGGTTAAAAACAGAGAAACCTCAAAACATTTCCTTCTAGCCAATGGCAGCTAAAAACTGATCACACATCATTTAAGATACTTAAAATAAATGGACCCAAGTTTCTTTCTTTGACCAATATTCAAATTTAGCTTGGGAGGGGAGACCTAGGAATCAAAGGTGTTTTTCCTCTGGTAGGGTTAAAAACATTTTTTTAAGACTATAAAAATGATAACGGGCCCTAACTGGTTTGGCTCACTGGATAGAGCGTCGGCCTAGGGACTGAAGGGTCCCAGGTTCGATTCCGGTCAAGGGCATGTACCTTGGTTGTGGGTACATCCCCAGTAGGGGGTGTGCAGGAGGCAGCTGATCGATGTTTCTAACTCTCTATTCCTCTCCTTTCCTCTCTGTAAAAAATCAATAAAATATATTTTAAAAAAATGATAACAGATTTACTTTGGAACACCCAGGTGAGATGATCCTAATATATTATACTTATAACACAGAGTGGCTTTTAGTTGTCCAAATACTTCCAGTTTCAAATATTCACGTTAAGAAATTTTTCATTACAAAATCTTGACATGATCAAAGTTCCGCCAAAGACTGTGCCATTAAGAAACACAACCAACCACAGAAGTAAAAGGTTATGATTATTAAATAAAAGATAGCAAGAAATTTGGTTTCATCATTTAGCTACGTTAGTGTGACCTCAGGTCAGGACACAGGAAATACATCCAGCTATGCTTCAGCTGTACAAGTTTACCTCGGCCGAAAGCATGCAAGGGATTCAGGGTGTTCACTTCCTTAACAGTTAGTAGTAGGGTTTCAGAGTCAGACCTGTGAGGCTACTTGGGGAATACTGTAGTAGACAGAACACAAGTTGTAGAGTCAGAAGCATGTAACTTGGGGCAAGTTTCTTCTTTCTGAACCTCAGTTTCCTTCCTTGAAAATGGGTAAAACTGACCTACTTTTGGATTTTTGTAAACATCAGTGAAAACATGTCGAAAGTATCTAGCACTGTCTGTTATGCAAAGTGTCTAAAGATTTAGTTTCCTTTTGTGCCCCTTCTCATTGTCCTTCTTTGTTTTCAGTGTGTGGTACATTCTCTGGCTTGACAGTAAAGAAATCTCGTCACTGATAGTAATGGTACAGTGATGTGTGTGTACACAAATGTGTCATTTTACCCTTATGACAACTCTGAGAGGGATGTTACCATTCTCATTTATATATGAGAGAGTGGAGCACCTTTTCCCTTAGCTGATTTTTGCCTTGTATCCCTTCACTGTAATAATCATTAGCATGAGTGTGACTATATGCTGAGTCCTGAGTCCTCCCAGCAAACCACTGAACCTGGGGTTGGTTTGGAGAACCCTCCTGACAGATACATATGAAGAGACAGAGTTAAGACTCAAATCTTCCAGAACTTTCTATTCTAAATCCAACCCTACTCTTTATATATATATATATATATACACACACACACACACTTTTTACATTGATTTCAGAGAGGAAGGGAGATGGAGAGAGAGATAGAAAGATCAATGATGAGAGAGAGAATCATTGATCAGATGGAGCCTGCAACCGGGCATGTGCCCTGACCGGGAATCAAACCATGACCTCCTGGTTCATAGGCTGATGCTCAACCACGGAGCCATGCCAGCTAGGCCCAATCCTACTCCTCTTAATTCTCTGGGTCCAGGGTTTGCAAGATCTTGCATGAATTCTTCTCTGCCTCTCAGTCCCTCCTCCCAAGGTTCCCGAACATTTTTGCTTCCATGGCTATAAATCATGTCTGATTACAAAACCACTGAGTTCTCGTCTCGGAAAACTGAAGGGGCTGTGTTACAACAGATAACGTAATGTAGAGTGGAAGATTTCTATTGCTAAATCCTGTACTAAAACATGAAGCATTTAATAAAACTTGGCAAACTGCACTGGCCCCTGTCCCACCGGACCATCCTCACCCTGCACGTGCTGAGCTAGTCCCAGTGTTTTCTGCACCTCTCGGCAGATCTTGGAGAGGCAGTGCTGGAACTCCTCATCACAGTCGTTCTTGCTTTCGCCACAGGTCTCATAGCACCTGTCGTGGTGGTTGCAGCACTTTGTCAGGGAAGGGATGCCAATATTAAGCTGAAAGAGGCATTTGGATGGGTTATTACTGACGAAATTCCAACTCCTCTGCTCAAGTTCTGCATTCAACTATCAAAGAGCAGTCAATGACAATGACTGCTGTATAATTTCTAAAATCTATTTCTGCCTACAAATGTTTTCCATTTTACGTATCTCTCCATGACTCTCACCGCACCCACCCACATTGCTCTGCGATCTTCCTCTCAGCCCTGCCTTAAAGCTTCCTATATGGCAATGTTAGAATATTCACAGATACCTGTGGTAACAAACACAGCTTCCAATTGTCCAAAGCACAAAACATAGTTTTAAAAACATAGAAGTAAAGCTAAGAGCATTAAAATTGTTCTCCAGGGGCGAGGCAAGTATGACTTTCGGATATTCCAAAGTGTTTTGTACCTCCTCTCCCAATAAAATGTACTTTATATGAAATGTCATTGAAAAATTTTAAGCTCCTACAACTCAAATTTTGTTTGTTGTTTTGAGGTTTAATCTTTAATTGTTCACCCAATCCCTAAAAATATTGCTCCTTCGCAGCTATAATTTTCCTTTAACTATTTAAAATTAATTTATATGCAAAACCTTTGTGTCTAGGAATCCACTCTCATAAACATTTTTCCCCATTACACTTGGCTCCGATCCAGCTTCCCCTACCACAAGCACACAGCTATCTCACTCAGCCTAGTTCTAGTACAGAAAATATTATATCTTATCTATACTTTTTCATCCTAAGTAGTCTTACTTCTATATTAAAGCACATTTATACACGAGGAAATATCATTTAAATGGTATTTACATTTCCAAAATTAAAAAATAAAACATGAATTTTACTACATTTAGTTTTGTTAGGACTTAAATGTGTTTTTTAGCTATAAAAGAATATAGTAAACCTGATCACTATTACAACAAGCAAAATTATTTGTGAACCTGAGAACACACTGATGGTCTTGCATTATTAGGAGTATTACAGAGCCTATCATAAGACTTATCAAATAAAAAATAATATTTACATTTACACCAAATAGTGGAGAGCCACATCCATTCGGCGGGGAGGGTTTAAAACCATAACGTGGGACGGGCTTAGATCCTAGAAAAAATATAAATGGTATCATAATTAATTGTCAAATATGATAGAAAATACATACACAAGAAGGTCTACAATGTGCTAGACTCGCCTTGGAAACGCTTCATATTCGGATGCTGACATAGTGAGTATGTCCTTATTCTGAAGAGCTTGAGAATGCTAGTTTGTCTACCTAATTATTTTTTTTTTTGAGAAATTTTAAACATGTTTTTATTGATTTTAGAGAGAGAGGGAGAGGGATAGAGAGATAGAAACATTGATGAGAGAGAAACAGCAATCAGATGCCTTCTGCATGCCCCCTACTGGGGATGGAGCCTGCAACATGGGCATGTGCCCTGACCAGGAATCGAACCGGTGACCTCTTGGTTCATGGGTTGATGCTCAACCACTGAGCCACACTAGACAGGCTTGAGAATTTTTATAAGAGTTTATTTGAGCCAAACTGATGATATATGCCAAGGAGCAAGATCTCCAATGTTTCACTCTACCTAATTACTTTTATTTCTCCTGTAGTGAAATATGTACAAATGTATACTTATACACATTTGTGGTAGTGCACAGAATGTAATTATATTGGTAAACCTATACTATACAAAATATACAAAAGCTTATTCTGGATTTTTGGAGATTTCAGAGGTTATATGCCAGATTGAGTCCATGTGTATGAAAGAAATCCACCCTATTTTCCTGTACATTCTAACATAAATATTTAATCCTCACCTGAGGACATGTTTTTGAGAGAGAGAGAGAGAGAGAGAGAGAGAGAAACATCAGTGTGCAAGGGAACGGAACGTTTGCCTACTGCATGCACCCCAACCTGGGATCAAACCCACAACCTGAATATGTGCCCTACCTGCAAATTGAACCCGTGACCTTTTGGTGCACAGGGAAACGCTCGAACTAACTGAGCCAAACCAGCCAGGGCTGGTGTACAATTTAAAACTTATGAATTGTCGCCCTAGCCGGTTTTGTTCAGTGGATAGAGCATTGGCCTGCAGACTAAAGGCTCTTGGATTCAATTTTGGTCAAAGGTACATACCTCGATCCCTGGCTCTGGTTGGGATGCGTGCAGGAGGCAACCAATCGATGTGTCTCTCTCACATCGATGTCTCTCTCTCTCTCTCTGTCGCTCCCTCCAGTCTCTCTAAAAATGGAAATATATCCTTGGGTGAGAATTAACAAAAAATAAAACGTATGAATTGTTTGTTTCTGGACTTTTCCATTTAATATTATCAGACAGCAGTTGACTGAGATTAACTAAACTGTGGAAAGTGAAGCTGTGGATAAGGTGGTGGTGGTGGGGTCTACTCTACCTTTATACCATTACCAGAGGCCTGGTGCACGGATTTGTGCACTGGTAGGGTCCCTCGGCCTGGCCTGCGGATATCCCCTGAGGAGTCAGGGGTGCCGGATTATGAGAGGGTGCAGGCCAGGCCGAGGGACCCCACTGGTGCACGACTGGGGCTGGGGAGGGACCGCGGGAGGGCTCCAGGGCGTGTCCGGCCCATCTTGCCAAGTCCTGATTGGCCGGACCCCAGCAGCAAGCTAACCTACCAGTCAGAGCGTCTGCCCCCTGGTGGTCAGTGTGCGTCACAGCGACTGGTCGAACGAACGTTGGACAGTTAGTATATTAGGCTTTTATTATATAGGACTAGTGACCCAGTGCACAGATTTGTGCATATCAAAAGGAAATTAATTAGAAGGTGGCTGGTGGGCGGGACTGGGCAAGATGGGCTGGACACGCCCTGGAGCCAATCTCCTGCGGTCCCACCCTGGCCAGCTGTACCTGGAGTGGCACGGTGGCTTGAAAGGTGTCTGTGGAGTGAGCAGGGTCCCTCCAGCAGGTGGGGGTCCCTCGGCCTGGCCTGCGGGGATGGGGCAAAACTGGCTCTCTGACATCCCTGAGGGTTTCTGGAGTGCAAGAGGGCACTCTGCAAAGTTGCTGTCATACAGGGTGTGGAATGCAAATGTAAGTGTGCAGTAAAACAGATTTGGGGCCGACAGTGCCCCAGCAACAATATAACCCGTGGCCGAAGGTGGAATTGCACGGCCCTGTTAGGAATCAGGCTCCCTCCTCTCTGGTTTCAGGGTGTGTCACCTGAGAACCGCCGCTGCAAGTCACTGCAGCTTGGGAGCTCCTGCGTTGTGTGTCTGCCCACTGGAGGTCAGTGTGCGTCATAGCGACCGGTCAGACAGAGGGAGGGACACTTAGCATATTAGCCTTTTATATATATAGATAAGACCTTACAGGACTATACACCTTGCAGGACTATACAGTCTAGCCCAGACTCAGGCCAATCATTTCACAAATATACTCCTTTGCCATCTAAACTTGGTGAACTATATTACTCCAGTTATACTCTCCTTAATAGTACCAATGGTTCAGAAGCAAAGTGAAAAGTAACATTATCATCCATCTTAAATTTTCAAAGGTACTTTATAAATATCTCTCTTCTTATAATATAAAAATCATTTCGACAAACCAAATAGTCACCTACTTTCTCTTTGAATGTTTCCCACAATCGTCCTACAGTATCAAGAAATAGCCTATTCCATTGTGGAATGGCACTGTTAAATTCTGTTTTCTTATAAATTCTACCTGTAAGCACGTCTCTGCCTCTTGGAGAACACAAAACAAGCCAATTCCCTATGAGGCTACCATTTACCTTTATTTCTAAAAATAAAATATATCCAGTTATTACAAACTAGAGGCCTGGTGCACAAAATTCATGCACTGGAGGGGGGTGTCCCTCAGCCTAGCCTGCACCCTCTCCAATCTGGGACCCCTCGGGGGATGTCCCTCTCACAATCTGGGGCTGCTGGCTCCCAACTGCTCGCCTGCCTGCCTGCCTGATTGCCCCTAACCACTCCCCTGCCAGCCTGATCAATGCCTAACTGCTCCCCTGCCGGCCCGATTGCCCCCAACTGCCCTCCCCTACAGACCTGGTCTCCCCCATCTGCTCTCCTCTGCCAGCCATCTTGTGGTGGCCATCTTGTGACCACATGGGGGTGGCCATCTTGTGCGAGGTCATGACGGTCAATTTGCCTATTCCCTCTTTATTATATAGGATACAACATCATAATTGGATACTTGGGAGAAACACAAAGTATTTCACCAACTTTCATTCAACTAACATTTATTACTAGGAGACATAAAGATAAGTTTAGCTTCCAAAATAAAGTGAGGGGGGGGGAAAAGCAACCCTTCTAGAAATCAGCCCAAGTAAATAATCCTCTCAAAGTAATGATCTAAAATTGATTTAAATGTGTTGCTAAGACGCTCATGCTCAAATGAGATGATCAAGCAGAACCTGAAGAAGTGTACAACCTCAGGAAGATAGAAGGCTATAGCCTGCTCCACTGAGTCTGAAGAATCACATGTACAGAGGGAACGGTTATGCTAGATCTAGCAAAGAGGAGGCCAAGGACAAAAGTTGGTCTTATTTTTCCAGCACTGTCCAAGAAGGAGGGCTGTTTCTGGGCCTGGGAGGATGATGGTAGATGCCTGAGGCTAAGTCACTGTGCTCCTTCACCTCCTCCTTTTAGTCCTTCATTCTTAAGAACAACTGTTTATGTTTTGGCTCTCCAATTAAAAGGGCCTATAGATGACAACATACTAACCACATGGATGTCTAATGGGCACTTCAAACTTAAGATGCTCCTAACATTCACCCTCAAACCTGTTCCATTCACAGTTCCTTCTTCTCAAGTAATAGCAACTCCATCCTTCAAGTGCTCAGGGAAAAAACATTAGCCATGTTTGACTCTCTCATGTTCTTCTATCCCACATCCAA
>NW_005871401.1:136367-144276 GCF_000147115.1 Myotis lucifugus | reverse complement strand
TTATGGGGTGGGGCCGCAACATAGTAACAAAGAAACAGAATTTCCGGAGGATGAGGCCCAGAAATCAGGCTTTTTGAAATAAGTTTTATTGATTTTTTTACAGAGAGGAAGGGAGAGGGATAGAGTGTTAGAAACATTGATGGGAGAGAAACGTCGAACAGCTGCCTCCTGCACACCCCCTGCTGGGGATGTGCCCGCACCCGCAACCAAGGTACGTGCCCTTGACCAGAATCGAACCAGGACACTTGAGACTGCAGGCCGACGCTCTATCCACTGAGCCAAACCAGTTAGGGCCAGAAATCAGGATTTTAAAAAGATTCCCAGGTGATTCTAATTGCAGCCAAGGTTGAGAACCACTGCTCTATGTTGATGCTCTTCCCCCTGATATCTAGTTACTCCCTCACCTTCTCACCAGGCCTTCTCTGACCATACCATTTGCAGCACACTGTGACTTCCCAACATACTATATCACTAAGCTATTTCTTTCATTTATTATCTGCCTCCACATACTAAAATATAAACTCTTTGAGGGTAGGAATTTTTGTCTGTTTTGTGCTTTCAATGTTTAGAACAGTGCCTGGCACATGGTTAACTCCTCAGTAAATATTTGTTGATGAGCCCTAACTGGTTTGGGCCTGCAGACTGAAAGGTCCCAGGATCGATTCCGGTCAAGGGCATGTACCTTGGTTGCGGGCACATCCCCAGGGGGAGGTGTGCAGGAGGCAGCTGATCGATGTTTCTCTCCCATCAATGTTTCTAACTCTCTATCCCTCTCCCTTCCTCTCTGTAAAAAATTAATCATATATATATTTGTTGATGAATAAATGAATGAGCCAGAAGACTTGGAAGGCTCATCCCCATGGCAGTTATAATACTCATTATAAACAGATAAACTGGTACTACTGTTCATCCTTCAGTTTCTTTTGAGTTTGGTAAGCATTCATCAGCCTCCAAAGACTAATCACTTCTAATGTGTCACATCTCTTTAAATGACAAACTGGACACCATTAGGAATGGATCTATTTTGAGTTAGATATAGTACTTGTATTAATACAGCCTAGGACAGTTAGCATGTTTCAGCTGTGTCTCACTATTAAGATACAGCAGGAAAAAAACTTTTGAATGACAGAATTATTAGACATAAATGAAGTCAGGGGAAAACAAAAACATGCCCACTATCTATAATAATAAAAGCGTAATATGCAAATCAACCAAATGGCCAAATAGCAGAACAACTGTCCGGATGACCACGCTATGACACCCACTGGAGCCAGGCCAGCCAAGGTGGGCACAATGAGATTGTTTGGGAGCCCCACCACCGCCCCATGATCACCCTGCAGAGGGAGGCCTAGGCCACCAACTGGTGGGCTGCTGCAGGTGGGCAGAACCTCCCTCTGTGGGGCACGATCAGTTGCCCCAAAGAGGGAGGCCCAGGCTACCTGGCGGGAGCACTGTGGCGGGTGGGCGAGGCCTCCCTCTGTGGGGGCAATCCATAGCGGAGCCCTGGCCGGTGGACAGGGCCTACCTCTTCGGGGTGATCGATCGCGGGGCTCCTAGACTGCAAGAGGGCACAGCCCAGGCTGAGGGACCCCCACCTCCGAGTGCACAAATTTCATGCACTGGGCCTCTAGTCCTATATAATAAAAGCCCAGCGACCAAACAGTGGAACGACCAGGCGAACCCTTGACCAGTCACTATGATGCACACAGAACACCAGGGGGCAGACGCTCAACACAGGAGCTGTCTTCTGGTGGTCAGTGTGCTCCCACAGCGGGCCAATCCCTGCAGGCCATGCCCCCCACCAGTGCATGACTCCTGTGCACCAGGCCTCTAGTAAGAGAATAAAGAGAAACAGATTTAGCTGCAAAAAATGAGAATGGAGGGACGAGGATGGAGATGGTTATCTCAAACAGGGCTGGTGCTTAAAACTGTCCTAAGGAGGGAAGTTGATAAAATGGAATAATAAAGAACCAAGTTCTAGTATACATGAAATATTGGACAATAATACTATGAAACAAGGCTGGTAAACTGACTCTTCAGTATGAGGATCAAAAGGGGCATATGTTTGGTTCTGTTTCTTTGCTCATTCCATGTAAAATAGTGCCCCTTTCCTTCCATATCCATCCACACACCTTGGTTGGTTTTATTCTTCTTTCTAACATTTATTGACCAAATTAACATAATTAGTTTCTATAAAGAGAGGAACTTTGTCTTGCTCACCTACAAGATGCACATAGTGGACACACAAGAAATTACTGGATGAAAAAAATGGGAAATACTCCTTGCTGAAATTAAAATATTCTTTAACCACAGCAGAAGCAAACAAACAACAACAACAACACCCTCTCCCTCTGGGAATTAGTTTCCTGAAATATTTTAAAGTGTTCTGATATTTTAAATTCACCTTTAAATTAAAATAATTATTTCTGAACCAAAAAGTTATTTATAATGCTGTTTATTAAAGTTGATATAGATACCAAAATTACAAATGTATTAATATCATTTAAAATGTTGTTATAAATCCTATATAATAAAGGCTTAATATGCAAATCGACTGAACAGTGGAACGACCAGTCACTATGATGTGCACTGACCACCAGGGGGCAGACGCTCAACACAGGAGCTGCCCCCTGGTGATCAGTGCACTCCCACAGGGGGAGCCTGCTCAGCCAGAAGCCGGCCTCCATGGCAGCACTAAGGAGCAGTGAGACGAGTGGTAAGGAGCAGCGAGCAGGTGGGTGGAAGGAGTGAGAGGTCCCAGACTGTGAGAGGAATGTCTGACTGCTGGCTTAGATCCTCTCCCCATGGGGAATGGGCCCAACTAGCAGTCGGATATCCCCTGAGGGCTCTCGGACTGAGAGACCCCCATCTCTCCCCAGTGGACAAATTTCATGCACCGGGCCTCTAGTGTTGTTATAAGCTGCTGAACATGAAAAAGTTAGCATTTCTACTGGTGGCAGTTTCTGCAAAGAGCTTTGTGATCTGAACTGTGTACCTGCCTCGCTCCCCTGCCCCCGCCTAATCCTTTGTTGGCCAAACCCTAATCTTAGGTTTTCCAGCCTCCAGGATTGTAAGAAATAAATTCCTATTATTTAAGTCACCCAGTATTTTGTTATGGCAGCCTGAGCAGATTACTATGCAAAGCAAGCAGAAACTCAATAATAGAAGAAACACCATCAGAGTCAAACCAAAGCCATAATGTATTGGGGCCAATGTCCCCCAAAATTTATAAGCGGATACAGAAAGCTGAGGGAAAAATTAGATGGGAAGAATTTTAAAAACAAAACAAATCCACTCCCCAACCACATGGAAATACTATTCATTGATTTCACTTTTTGACGTAAGCAACTGCTCCTGTCTTGATGCTTTATGTTTTATCACCCATATGGACAGCTGAAATCTGGAGTTGCCTGGACGGCGACGATAGTTGTTTTCTACAGATTTTTCTTAATTTGATGTAAATACTTCCAAACAGACCAATATGTTTCATCTGAAAGATAGTGAAGCAGATGAGAAGCCTAAGGGGAAGGCTGTTGGGTCCTACAAAGGTCTTACTACTGTTTTGTAGGAAAAACAGTCTAAAATCCAACCTGCTTTCCCAAACACCCGAGACTTTAAATTCATGATGATTAATCTTAATAGGGCCCTTATTTTTCTAGTCCACCACTTCCTATTTTCCTCAAATTTCTAACAATTCCATTTCCATCTTCCCTCCCGCCCAGCTCATGAACTTGATTTCTACTTCACTGAGAAAAACGAGGCAACTGGAAGAGAACTTGAACATCTGCCTACCTATCCGGCATCTGTACCCATATCCTCTACCTCTGTTCCTATTAACGGGACTATGCCATCTGTGCTCTTGGCCAATCTATTTATGAACTAGAACCTAAGCACATTGAAAGGGTTAACCTGAAGCGCCAGTAGATAGGGCAGGGGTCCAGTGGAAAACAAAGGCAGGTGGGACACAGGCCGGGGCAGACAGGGCAGTTTGAGCAGCCTAACCACAGGAACCAACCAAGCAGAAATAATAAAATGTTTCTGGACTCAAAGCGGGAGGATGGGAAACCAAGAGAGGGCCTGGAGCAACAAAGGTGTACGAACCCATAGAAACCGAGAAAGTTCAGCACAGGAACAGAGAAGGAACGCACAGAAACGGGGGAAGTTCAGGCTTGTTGCTGGGCAAAAACAATTGAGGGAATCAATCAGGTGGTGACACAGGTAGACATGGAGCAGGCTTGTAGCAAATATATACCCCTGGACTACAAGGCTTTACTGGGCAGCCCATTATTGGGTCCCCTCCCCTTGTAGGGAGTCTGAACCTGCTTGTAGCTCATTCTTCGGCGTCTCGAGACACGAACCCAGGAAAACACCTTGGCTCACCATTCTGGTCATCAACATGACTCCAATAATTCTCCTTTCTCTCTCTTTTATAATTATTTTTTAACTCACTACTGAATCATTCTCAAAAGCATACATATGCTATTATTTCTACTAATGACCCCCAAAATTGTGGGTTTTTTTTTACATGGTCTTCCCATTTCAGTTAATGGCAACTCCATCCTTTCAATTATTCAGGCCAAAAACTTTGGAATCATTTTAGATTCTACTCACACCCTCCTTCTAAGCCATTAGCAAATCCTTTCAGCTCTTCCTTCAAAATATGTCCAGAATTCAACCACTTCTCACCACCTTTATTACTACCAACCTGGACAAAACCACCTTTTGTCTGAATTCCTGCTCCTGTCACGCTGCCTGCATTCTTGCTCCCCCATCTCCCTGGGCCCTTCTTATTCTCAGCACAACAGCCAAAGGGATCCTGCTGAAACATAAATCACTAAATAAATGACTTATTCATAATTCTAAAAACATGGTACAAACCAATTTTGCTTTGTACTTTTCAAAGGAAATTGGAAAGTTTTCTTCCTCAAATCTTCTCTGCTGTCCAGGAGAAAAAAAGTAGCAACCATCACATTTGTCCTCTAAATAACGTTAGCTCACTCTCAATAAAGCCTTGTCCCCACTTAGGGAGGATGGCCAGAGGGAGCAAATCTCTGAAATGCCACTCCTTTCTATCAAGCAAGGGTAACTGTATGCCACAAGTCTGTGTCCATTAATCTGACCACCCCCTCTCTACCATTAAGACTTTTTTTTTAAAGCTCCCTTGACATCACTATTTAACACCATGTTCTTCTAGCTCTGGGGTTTGTCTAGTTTTGTTTGGCTCTGATTAGGTACTTGCATTCCAAAATATTGGAAAGGTTGAAACAGTGTTCCAAGGAGACGTCTTCCAGTAACAGCAATGAAAGAACAATTTTCATTCTGCTGGAATTATCAATGTGGTGACTTGGAAACCGCAGTCCTATGCAGACAGTACTTACTAAGACACAAGAGGGTTTTCACTGAAGCATACAACTTCCCAAATCATCACGTTCATTTGCGTTTTTGTGCTGGAGACATTGCTCTAAACTCTAAAGGGCAAATTTAGTTAGGCTTGTGGAAGAATAAAAAAGGATTAAGTAAAAGGAAAGATTAAAATAATCTTTTTAATAGGAATAGTATCCACTCAACATTAGAGCTATTTTAAATATACATACACTCTAGCGTTGACCTATGAACCCCGAGGTCACAGTTCTAGTCCCGGTCAGGGCACATGCCTGAGTTGAGGACTTGATCCTCAGTCGGGGGCATGCAGGAGGCAGCTGATCAGTGATTCTCTCTCATCATTGATGTTTCTCTCTATCCCTCTCCCTTCCTCTCAGAAATCAATAAAAATACATTAAAAACTAAATAAATAAATATACAGAAACTCTAGAATCCTTGACTCAAACATAGTAAGCTTATGAAGACCACTCCTTCCAAGTTTTCCTCTCTCTCTAAATGGCAACTGCATCCTTCCCCTGGCTCAGGCCAAAACCTTCAGAGCCACCCGGTTCTTTACATTTGCTGTTCCTCTGCCTAGTGTTCTTTCCCCAGTTCATCACCTTCTCCATTTTCCAGTTTCTTCTCAAATATTTTCTTATCAGTGAGAATTTCCCTGAACGACCCATTTATTTTTTTTATTTTTTTTAAAATATATTTTATTGATTTTTTACAGAGAGGAAGGGAGAGAGATAGAGAGTTAGAAACATCGATGAGAGAGAAAACATCGACCAGCTGCCTCCTGCACATCTCCCACTGGGGATGTGTCCGCAACCCAGGTACATGCCCTTGACCGGAATCGAACCTGGGACCCTTCAGTCCGAAGGCCGACGCTCTATCCACTGAGCCAAACCAGTTTCGGCTGAACGACCCATTTAAAAGAACAAACTCCCTCCCAATACTACTACTGGTGTTTTCTTTGCTTTATTGTTCTCAAAGCACTTCAGATCTACACACACTGCATATTTGGCTTATTTCACTTGTTCATTAGTTTACTGACTCTCTCTCCTTCCAAGTTTTCCAGAATGTAAGCTACAGGGACAGAAATTTTGTCTGTTTCGGTCAATGCTAAATCTCTACCTGGTAGAACACCTAACACACAACAGGCACTCTAATATTTGTATAATTAATAGGGCTGAGAAGTAAAACTTTATCAGCCTGAGGAAAGGCGACCATTTAACCTTCAAATTATTTACTTTATTCCTCCTAACAAGCTCTGCCAGAACAAAAACATCTTCCCTGATTACATACTGATGGTAACATTTAGGCAACACTTTAGGAAGGAATGCAACATTTACAACTTCATAGCATATAAGGTACAGCTCATGCTTTAATTCCATTAACATAAAACTAGAAATTATTTTGAGAGTCACAGGCAGCAGGTGGCATCACAGTTTTACATGACATAGGTTCCTTGTAAATTCACCTACACACAATCTGGTTTCACCATTCAACTCATTGAGCTCCCTATTCTCTTGAGCTGCTAGCAGTAACTAGGCCGAGACCTTGTCTACTCTTACTGGAATTTTGAATTTCCAAAGAGAAGCCCAAGTACGTTATCTGAACTAGTACAAGAAAAATCTCTGCCCGAAATGCTGAGTTTTATTATTACCAAGAATGCTACCAAACAAGTTCTCACACTCAAACATAAGTTTAAAAATATGAAAAAGTAAATCAAAATAATTATGTTATAACCAAAATAAGGAAGAGGCACCACTGATATTTATCAAGACTTGACAGAAAATATATTACTGTCAAGTCTTGATAGACTAATTTTCTAGAAGAGCTGTCGGAACTCTTTCTCCACAACAGAGTACACCAAAAGTCTGTACAAAGGTCGCAACTTTTCTTTAGCTCTGCAGGAAAAAAAAAAAAAATTAAACCCACTCTTGAGAAAGTTAAACCATCGTGACTTCAAAATTCTCAGCATGTTTGGCATCTTCAGCTGATTTATTTAAGGAGCTAATTATAGAGCTAAAGCGCATGTGTTCCACTCCATTTCCATGATGCGTATGGCACAAAGTTCTTAGGCAAACCTTGTGCAACCACAAACAAGCAGCAGCGAAAACAGGGCGGAGAGTGGCTCTCTCACATTCTAACTACATAGAGGTGCGACCTGACGGCCAGAGGACGGCCTTGAGGTCTGCCTCGCATCTCCCACTCCACGCCCGCCGCAGCCCCGAGGCTGGCCTCGCAGGGGGGGTCCCCTCTCACCGTCACTGCACTTATACTGGCAGAGCCCGTCCTCGCCCCCCAGGAGGTCCAAGGCGGCGTTCAGGTACGTGTCGATCTTGTGCACGCCGTTCCGGATGGTCTTCAGGGTGGCCCTCCAGTCGGTGGACTGGGCCTCTTCCTGGCACCGGAGCGCGGCGGTGAGGACCAGGAGGAGCACGGCGAGCGCGGGCCACGGGAGCAGGGCATCCGCAACGCCCAGCGCGTCCGACAACACCGGTCCCCAGAGCGCGCGACGGCGCGCCCCCACCGAGCCGCT
>NW_005871401.1:133346-134375 GCF_000147115.1 Myotis lucifugus | reverse complement strand
CCTATTGTCTGTGTCTATAGGTAATGCTATATAAAAAAAGCCTAATATGCAAATTGTCCCTTGGCGGTCCTTCCACTGGGAGTTTGACAGGGAGACCAGGAGTTCAATTGCTCACTATGACGTGCACTGACCACCAGGGGGTGGCATGGAACATGGAGGGTGTCAGTGACATGGCACTGACAGCAGGTGGCAGTGGAGGCGCTACCGGCCCCGAGAGCAGGGCCATGGCGGGATGGTGGAGCAGGTGAGTGGGCAGGGTCAGGCCAAGGCAAGTGGATGTGAGTGGGAGCCGATTGCCCCACTGATTTTTTTTCCACAGACAGCGACCAGTGGCAGCAGTGATGGATGGGGCTGCCACCTGGCTCCCAGGCACTGAGGGAGCCGGGCGGGTGGCCCGGCCCCAATTGATCGCCCCATAGGCAGGATGATGGAGCAGGTAAGGAGGCAGTGCCAGGCCAAGGCAGGGTGCCAGGCGGGGCTGCAGGGCTTCGAGGCTGGGGGTGCGAACTGGGGCCTAATCTCCACAGGCCACCATGAGAGACCTCACCTGTGCACGAATTCGTGCACTGGGGCTCTAGTATGTATGTATATAAGTTCTTTGGCTAATTTCTTCCCATCCTCTCCACCCCCCTTCCCTCTGAGATTCATCAGTCTGTTCCATGTTCCCATGCCTCTGATTCTATTTTATTCATCAGTTTATTTTGTTCATTAGATTCCTTGTTCGTTTATTTTGATTTTTAAATTCAATTGTTTATAGATTTGTCTTTATTGCCATTTTATTGTTCATATTTTTGATTCCTTCTTCTCCTTCTCCTCCTTTTCCTCTTTCTTCTCCTCCTCTTCTTCTTTACCTTTCAATATTTCATGTAATACTGGTTTAGGTGGTGATGAACTCCTTTAGCTTTTTCTTGTCTATGAAGCTCTTTATCTGACCTTCAATTCTAAATGATAGCTTTGCTGAGTAATCTTGGTTGTAGGTCCTTGCTATTCATCACTTTGAATATTTCTTGCTACTCCCTTCTGGCCTGC
>NW_005871401.1:130401-131393 GCF_000147115.1 Myotis lucifugus | reverse complement strand
TGCAGTTTAAGAACATTGTTACAAATATAGAAGCTAAACAAAACCCCAGAAACCTGCTTTCAGCCAGCCGGGATCTCAGAGCTGGAGTGAGCAGGACCGCAACAGTGTTACAATTATAGAACCCAAACAAACCAGATACCTTTCAGCAGCCGAGGCCTCAGAGCTGGAGCCAAGCCTCAGAGCTAAAGCTGGCCCAGAATTTAAAAAAAAAGGAAAAAAGGACAGGTTGGGAGCTTCAGTCACCTGCCAGCCTAAAAACAGCCCTCAGCCCCTCACCCAGACTGGCCAGGCACCCCAGTGGGGACCCCCACTCTGAAGGGGGTGTGACCAGCTGCAAACAGCCCTCAACCCCTCACCCAGGCTGGCCAGTCACCCCAATGGGGACCCCCACCCTGATCCAGGACACCCTTCAGGGCAAACCAGCCGGCCCCCACCCATGCACCAGGCCTCTATCCTATATAGTAAAAGGGTAATATGCCTCCCAGCACCGGAATCAGCGGAGCAGCGAGGCCTCCCGGCACCGGGATCAGCGTGACAGGGGGCAGCGACCAAACCCCCCGATCGCCCTGCGGCTCTGTGTGTGACAGGGGGCGGGGCCACAACCTCCCTATCCACCCTGCTCTGTTCGTGACAGAGGAAGGCGCCCCAACCCCCTGATTAGCCCTGCTCTGTGCCTGATAGGGGGGAGCTCCCCAACCCCCTGATCGCCCTGCGGCTCTGTGAGTGACAGGGTGCGGCGCCCCAACCCCCTGATAGGCCCTGCTCTGTGTGTGACAGGGTGCGGTGCCCCAACTCCCCCCCCCCCCCCAACGGGCCCTGTTCTGTGTGTGACGGGGTAGAGCCATAACCTTCCCATCTGCCCTGCCCTGAGTGTGACAGTGGCGGCGCACCACCCCCTGATCGGCCCTGCTCTGGTGGGTGGATAAAGGTGGCGCCCCACCTCCTGATGGGCCCTGCTCTGTGCGTGATAGTGACAGGAGGGAGCTCCCCCA
>NW_005871401.1:62406-130229 GCF_000147115.1 Myotis lucifugus | reverse complement strand
GCTGAGGGATCCCCTCTCCCCCCTGAGTGCACAAATTTTTGTGCACCGGGCCTCTAGTATTTATATAAAAGCCCTGGGTGTAACACAGTGATGGCGAACCTTTTGAGCTCGGCATGTCAGCATTTTGAAAAACCCTAACTTAACTCTGGTGCCGTGTCACATAGAGAAATTTTTTGATATTTGCAACCATAGTAAAACAAAGACTTATATTTTTGATATTTATTTTATATATTTAAATGCCATTTAACAAAGGAAAGTCAACCAAAAAAATGAGTTCGAGTGTCACCTCTGACACGCGTGTCATAGGTTCGCCATCACTGGTGTAACATCACGACCTCAGGTGCGACCAACTGGAAGGAAGTCAGTCCTGCAGGGGTTGTCTTGGAAACGGCTGCACCCTTCCCCAGCTGTTTCCCCAGAGGGCGAGGTTTCAGGTAGGAACTCGCCCTCGGAGTGGAGTGTGGAAGTACTGAGTCCTGGGTTGCCTTGCCAAGGGCTGTGCCCTCCCCGAGCTGTTTCCCGCGAGCCCGAGGGAAGAACCCACCCTCGTAGCGCCAGGAGTGCCCAGCAGCAGTCAGTCCTGGGTTGCTAAGGCGGAGGCCACAGCGTGGTAGAACTCTGGGGCTGGCCTAACAGGGAACGTGGCCAGCCTTCAAACCAGACCCTGACAGGAGGGAGGAGGGAGCCCCATTCCTCATGGAATCGACAGGTGGCCAGCTTGCTGTCAGGGGCCTGCCAGCTAGGAATCCTATTCACCAGCATATCTGTATAAAGTTTTAATACATTATATTAGAGGTCGTGGTGGTACTGTTTTACCCACAGCGTCTACAGGAATTGATGCAAATTTACTTCTTGGTGGAAGCACCTTTCATTCCCAATATAAATGACCAATTCCGTTAAAAGAAACTTCAATTTTTAGACTCGATATAAACAGTGAAGTTGCTAAAACTATTAAAAAGGCCCAACTTCTCATTATTGATGAATGCACCATGGCATCCAGTCATGCTATAAACGCCATAGACAGATTACTAAGAGAAATTATGGATTTGAATGTTGCATTTGGTGGGAAAGTTCTCCTTCTCAGAAGGGATTTTCGACAATGTCTCAGTATTGTACCACATGCTGTGCGATTGGCCATAGTACAAAAGAATTTAAAGTACTGCAGTGTTTGGGGATGTTTCAGAAAGTTCTCTCTTACAACAAATATGAGATCAGAGGATTCTGCTTATAGTGAATGGCTAATAAAACTTGGAGATGGCAAACTTGATAGCAGTTTTCATTTAGGAATGGATATTATTGAAATCCCCTGTGAAATGATTTGTAATGGATCTATTATTGAAGCTACCTTTGGAAGTAGTATATCTATAGATAATATTAAAAATGTATCTAAACATGCAGTTCTTTGTCCAAAAAAATGAGCACATTCAAAAATTAAATGAAGACATTTTGGATATACTCTATGGAGATTTTCACACATATTTGAGTGGTGATTCCATTGATTCAACAGATGATGCTGAAAAGGAAAATTTTGCCATTGGATTTCTTAATAGTATTACTCCTTCGGGAATGCCATGTCATAAATTAAAATTGAAAGTG
This sequence comes from Myotis lucifugus, assembly GCF_000147115.1. Classification (NCBI taxonomy): domain Eukaryota; kingdom Metazoa; phylum Chordata; class Mammalia; order Chiroptera; family Vespertilionidae; genus Myotis; species Myotis lucifugus. Next base: position 128,633 of record NW_005871401.1, on the reverse strand, counting down.
GTGCAATCATCATGCTATTGAGAAATCTTAATAGTAAATGGGGTCTTTGTAATGGTACCAGATTTATTATCAAAAGATTACGACTTAGCATTATTGAAGTTGAAGTATTAACAGGATCTGCAGAGGGAGAGGTTGTTTTGATTCCAAGAATTGATTTGTCCCCATCTGACACTGGCCTCCCATTTAAATTGATTCAATGACAGTTTCCCGTGATGCCAGCATTTGCAATGATTATTAATAAATCACAAGGACAAACTCTAGACAGAGTAGGCATATTCCTACCTGAACCCATTTTCGCACATGGTCAGTTATACATTGCTTTCTCTCGAGTTCGAAGAGCATGTGACGTTACAGTTAAAGTTCTAAATACTTCATCACAAGGGAAATTAGTCAAGCACTCTGAAAGTGTTTTCACTCTTAGTGTGGTGTACAGGGAGATATTAGAATAAGTTGAATCACTTTATCAGTCATTGTTTGCATCACTGTTGTTTTTATATCATGTTTTTGTTTTTTTTATATCATGTTATTGTTGTTTTCATATCATGTTTTGTTGTTTTTATATCATGCCTCTGTTATATTCTTTTGTTACTGTTTATTTATTAATAAATTTATATATTATTTTCATATATATTTTACTAATTTCCTTTCATCTAACACACTTCTATTATAGAGAAAGGGCAAATAGCAATATTAAAATACCTCCGCTAATTAATTCCCTTTTTTAAAAAATACATATATTTTTTATTGATTTTTTACAGAGAGGAAGGGAGAGGGATAGAGAGTCAGAAACATCAATGAGAGAGAAACATCGATCAGCTGCCTCCTGCACACTCCCCCCTGGGGATGTGCCTGCAACCAAGGTACATGCCCTTGACCGGAATCAAACCCAGGACCCTTGAGTCCACAGGCCGATGCTCTATCCACTGAGCCAAACCGATTAGGGCAATTAATTCCCTTTTATTTTTATTTTTTTAATTAATTCCCTTTTAATGTGCACAAATTTCGTGCACCGGGCTACTAGTATGTCTGTACACACACACACACACACACACATACGCGCGCGCTTCCATTTTATTTAGGTGGTTTTTTTCCTCTGGAGATTTTTTCTGTCCTTTTATGTTATGTTTCTTTTTGTCCACATTTTGGCTGCTTCCCTGTGTTTGTTTCTATGTATTAGGTAGAACTGTATGTCTCCTGGAATTGGTAGGTGTCCTATAGGGCCCAGTGGCTCAGCCTCCCCAGTTACCTGAGCTGGGCACTCCAGATGCGCCCCTGTGTGGGCTGTGTGCACAGTCTTGTAGTTGAGCCTTGATTGCTATTGGCATCACTGGGAGGAATTGACCTCCAGTCCAATTGGCTGTGAGGACTAGCTGTGTCTACAGTGGAAGAGCTGCTGTGCAGGAGACACCCCTATGGAGCAGAACTTGCTTCAGTGGGGCTTCGGTGCTCACTGAGTCTGCCCCTTGGTGAGATTGGCTTCTGTTGTCTGCAGCTAGGAGCCATCACTCAGACCTCTAAACTGGGCTAGCCCTGGAGCCAAGTCATCCCACTCCTCCTGCTGTTCCCAGTCTTTGCCACATGGAGTCACTACAGAGAAGCTGACTCTTCACTTCAGGCCACCACCTTGGTCCACTGGGCTGCCAAGCCTCCAGGTCCCAAGTCACTGTGCATACCTGCTTGGGCCACAATGATGCTCCTTCCTAGATCAGCCGAGGCTTCCCCATATATGCTGGGTTTCCCAGCCTACAGCTGTTAGTACTTGTCTCATACACAGGTATCTTCTAAGGTGCCACACGCTCCAGGTTTGCTGGATCAAGACAAGATGGTGGTTTTAAATTGCCACAGCCCTAGCTGGTTTGGCTTAGTGGATAGAGCATTAGCCTGCAGATCAAGGGTCCCGGGTTCGATTCTGGTCAAGGGCATGTATCTCAGTTGCAGGCTCCTCCCAGGCCAGGGCTCTGGTTGGGGTACGTGCAAGAGGCAACCAATCGATGTGTTTCTCTCACATCAATATTTCTCTCTGTCTTTCCTTCTCTAAAAAAATCAATGGAAAAATATACTCTGGTGAGGATTCAAAAAATATGCCACAAATTCTTTGATACGCCTCCCATAAAAGATTAATTTTATATCCTCCCCTTGAACGTGGTCAGGTCTTTGTGATGGAAGGCTAAATGACTTTCAAAGTTAGGTTTAGAAAGGCTGTGCAGGTTTTGTAGGTTCTCCTGGGACATTTGTCAGTAAGAAATCAGGCGACTCTGAGTTGAAAACCCACGTGGAGAGACCCTGTAGAGAAAGGTCTGAAAAAAGCCCCAGCTGAGTCTGCCCAGCCCAGGCACCAGGCACAGGAGTGAAGAAGACTTAGAGAGGATCCTTGCCCCAGCCTTGTCGGACAGCAACTGCATGAAAGGATGGAAGAACTGCCCAGCTGAGCCCAGTCAATCCCCAGACAAAGGAGCAAAATAATGGACCATTGTTATTTAAATGACTATTTAGGGTTCTTTCTTGCACAGCCATAGGTAATCAAATACTCTCCAGTATTCAAAGACAAAAGGAATTTAAAATCTGGGCAGCATGGGAGAGGAGGAGGAGTTATGTTTATTGGGCATAGAGAGTTTCATTTGCAGAAGATAGAAAATTTCTGGAGATGGAGATGGTTGCACAACAATGTGAATGCACTTAATGCCACGGACTGTGTACTTCAAAATGGTAAAATTTTTATGTGTATTTTACCAAAATTTTTAAAAAGAAAAAAAATTTGAGCAGTAACTGATTTTGGAATATATGTAAAAATATGTAGGAGGCATTTCTGTAACCAAAACAGTTGGGCTCTTTCCAGGACTGGACCCCAGGAATTGAAGGTAATATTTTTAAAAATATAGATTTTTATTGGTTTAAGAGAGGAAAGGAGAGGGAGAGAGATAGAAAAGCATCAATGATGAGAGAGAAACATCAATTGGCTGCTTCCTGCATGCCCCCTACTATGAGGATTGAGCCCACAACCTAGACATGTGCCCTGATCGGATTCTTCCTGGTTCATAGGTCGACAATCAACCATTGAGCCACACCAGCTGGGCTGAAGGTAATATTTATGTGAAAAACATACCCATGCCTTCAGGTTGATGATAGCTGAGCTTTAAGAAACTAATAATAGGCCCTGGCCAGGTAGCTCATAGAGTGTTGTCCCAATACACCAAGGTTGCAGTCGGGGCACACACAAGAATCAACCAATTTATACTAATAAAAGGGTAATATGCTAATTAGGGCAGACGTCTTTCTGGACGTCCATCTGGACAAAGCCACAGTGGCTGCAAGGGCCAAGGGCTGGCAATCACGCTGGCTGTGAGGGCCAAGGCCCAGCCAGCACTGCGGTCCCTTTTGCAGAGGCCGCAGGAGAAGGCAGTGCCGTGGAGAAGGGAGAAAGTGGCAGTTAGGGGGATCAGGCTGGCAGGGGAGAGCAGTTAGGGGGATCAGGCAGGCAGAGGTGGTTAGGAGCGATCAGGCAGGCAGGCAGGTGAGCGGTTAGGAGCCAGTGGTTCCGAATTGTGAGAGGGATCCTGAATTGTGAGAGGGTGCAGGCTGAGCTGAGGGACCCCGGTGCACGAATTTCGTGCACTGGGCCTCCAGTGAATATATAAATAAGTGGAACAACAAATGGATGTTACTCTCTCTCTTTCTCTCTCTTCCCCTTCTCTAAAACCAATCAGTCAATAAAAATAATAATAAAAGCAGCTAATGTTTATTTACTGAGCACCTTCTATGAACCAAGTAATAGGGATGCAGACCGAAGGAACACAGATGGTCTCTCTTCTCATGTATCTTACAGTGTAATGGGAAGAGGTAGACAGATAAAAACAGAATATGTTGGGTGATGGCAAGTGCTGTGCTGAGATTAAAGCTGTACTAGAGACTGGGTGCCTACTGTAAACTGAGTGGATGTTGGTGCTGTTTACTAAGGAGGGAGGAACAGGTTTAAGAAGGAGCAGAGGCCTGGGGTGGCCGTGTTTCTTTGGAAATGCTATGAGGTATCCAGGTGGAGATGTACGTCCGGAGTTCTAGGAAAGGTCATGGCTGGAGATACGATGTTTGAGTCATTGGACTGCAGGTAGGATTTTTAAGGTGAGTCTAGATGAGGTCACCAGGGGAAGTGCAGAGAGAGAGAGAAGTGACCAGAAGGAGAAGGCTGGGGATGGGGCTGAGGCCCAAAGGCTGGGGGCAGCCAGCTCAGCAGAGGAGTGTGATGCCCTGAGGGGTTGACCATGAGGTTTGATACCAAGGAGGTCAGTGGTTGTGTTGTGCTGTCTATGGAGAGGTTTCAAGAAAGAGTCAAGATGAACTTGTGAAATGAGAAACTAAAGACAATTTTTTCATGAACTTGTAATCTGTAAAGAAGCAGGGAAATGGGATGAGAGCTGTGAGGCCAGCTATTTCCCTGTGACAGGTACTATGGGAAACATTTTATTCCAGTATGTAGAATCATTTTCTCAAAATTCCAGTTTTCATTTTAAAGATGGAAAATGAGACACAAAGTAGATATTAAATTGCCCAAGTTCAAGTAACTAGTAGGTGATAGAATTAGGGTGTGAAAGTAGGCTTATGTGACTCCAATGTCACTCAACTAGCTAAACCTTTAGTATAGTCAATATGTCGCCCCTCTATGATGAGATCATTTAATCACATTTCTAATAAGACATGCATGCTAGACTAAAATATTTATTTGAGAATTACACAGCAAAATTCCAATATGGCATAAACTTTGTAGTGACCTTTAAAAATATTCAATAAAATTTGCTTTTTCCCCCCCTAGAGAAGTACTAGTTATGCAGTATCATTTCAATTAAAATGGAACTCCTGAAAGAAAAAGAGTGGAAAGAAGAAGAATCACCGTTTTATACATTGTACTGAGAAATAATAGCTCTTCCCACATGATGGCTAATCCAGTCAAAATAATTGGCCACTTTGGTGTAAACACCTGGGAAATCTGGTTTTCCACAGTTTTCACCCCAACTCACAATACCCCAAATATATGTCTTGTTGTTGGCATCCTGACAGACTAAGGGGCCACCAGAGTCCCCTTTACAGGCATCAATGGAACCATCATCTGTACCTGAGAAAGACAAAGGAAAAAGGAAATCACACATTTACTTGCATTTGTCAAGGCCACCATGCTGCCTTTCTGCCTCTCCCGTCAAGGAGTGCAAATGACTTCGCTTTCTCACACTTTCTCCCTTGCATAGCCCTGCTAGGCCCAAGGAGTTGTTAGGATACAGGCTGGGAAATGCTTGATCTACTCATTCTCTAAATTTATCAAGTGCCCTCCCTGCCTTCCCTTCTTTACGTAGGTTTATACTATGATAAGATTGCATTCTGAAAATAGCATCAAATGCTGAGTGTGACAGGTGCTATGCCAAATATTTTATTTCAGTAAGTAGTATCATTTTCTCAAAATTCCAATTTTCATTTTAAAGATGGAAAATGAGACACAAAGTAGATACTAAATTGCCCCGGGTTAAGTAATTAGTAGATGATAGAATTAGGGTGTGAAAGTAGGCTGGGTGGGAAAATAGAAATATCTAGTGCTTATGGAGTGCTTATATGTATTAGTCATTCATTGCTTTAATCTTCAACACAACCCCAGGAGGTATCATTCTTATGCCTATTTTAAGATGAAACAAATAAGGTATAGAGAGGCTGTTGTCCAAGACCATACATAATAAGTGTCAGAGTCTGGACTTGGGCAGCCAGACCTCAGCGCTGGTAGATTTGGTGCTATTCTCCCCTTTTGTCCTCTATAATCCTGAACTTCATTTTAATATGGGAGGGCACAGGAAATAGTCTGTTTACTTTTTTCTCTTATGACTTTCCAAGCTTTTAAAATCACTGTATCCAAGAATTCATAGGATATCAGTAACTTGGCCTTTTTCAGTAATACACTACTTATTGGTGGCTTCGATGAAACATCATAAATGCACTACCTGGCTGGTACCCTGCCTTTGGGTCACCACCAAAAGTAGGAACTGCTGAATTGTATTAGGTAGGGGCACTGGCATCACTACAATATCAAGGGAGACAGTGGCAGGTACTGTAAGAAGTGCAATGGGATTTCTAAGGAGGGAGAATTTCATTCCAATGGGATGCATTCAAAATAAGATCATAAGATCATTTGGATTTTTATTTTGAAGAAGGTTGCACTTTGATCCTGGATATACCAGTTGTCTGTAAGACTTTGGCCAAATTATGTAACTTTCTGCATCTCAGCGTCCTCATCTACTAAGATCCTCAATTTTGTGGATTGAGGAAACTTGCTCAAGGTCACATGAGTACTTGTGGGTAAAAACGGGATGTAAACCCAGGAGTCTGGTTCCAGAGTCTGTGCTCTTAGTCACCTTGCTATACTGCTGTGTGCTCGCTTAAGGAAGACTTTTCCTCTTAGTATTAGAATGAGGGGACTTGAATTAAGGGGAGGGGACTGAAAGTGTGATAATGCAACAGCCAGGAAACCACATGAAAGTGTTCAGGGCCCAGAGCAAGGGGGCTAATTCATTGGGGGGTGGGGGAGGATACACTTTTGTTGGGGAGTATGTATAAAAATACATCAGAAAAACCACTTAGTACTGACCTGCACATATCATTTCTTTTTCAAAGAACCGACCTGGGTAATACTTCGAGCAATTAGCTATTAGGTGAACTTCACCCCATTGAAGTGAATAGACTTTTTGGTTATCTAAACAAAGTGAGAGAAAAAAAATACACATTTAGAAGACACAAATGAGAAATCTAAATAAATATTTAGTCTCATAGTTTGGTACACCATTAGGAAGATATAAGAATATGTGTATTCTCAAACAGATTCATAAACTTTTGAGGCTAATTCATTAGCATATTTAATCATACACTGCTCATATCCCCAGTTTCTACATTTGCCTTTCTAAAAATAGTCTAGGGACATTCTGAAGTCATACTGGTTTAATCAAGAGCTGAGTACTCTGAGATGAATGAGATAAACTCCTCCTCTGATGGCCTAGCCTTGTGGGGAAGTTGGGTAGGAATCGGGACCAAGGTCTTCTCACCTAAATAGCTTCTAGTTTCTTATAGTCCCCTCTTTCCTTCAAAGTGCTTGTTGAGTGAAAACAACTTTTTAATGTCAGAAGTTAAAATAAATGCATATGAAGTTATCAGTGAGTGTGTTTTTTTATGTGTCTGTGAGGAACTCCATCTCCTAAGTGATCTGAAAGTGATTAAAAGAGGGTTTAGGATTTCCTTTCCATTTAAGCTAGAGATTGGGGACTTGAACAAAGGACCAGGTAATGTTGCTGATCCATAGTCCAGGAAAGATGAGAAAAACCTAAGAATACAGGGTGAGCCCTGACCGGTTTGGCTCAGTGGACAGAGCGTCGCCCTGCGGGCTGAAGGGTCCAGGGTTCGATGCCGGCCAAGGGCATGTACCTTGGTTGCGGGCACATCCCCAGTCGGGGGTATGCAAGAGGCAGCTGATCGATATTTCTCTCTCATCGATGTTTCTAACTCTCTATCCCCTTCCCTTCCTCCCTGTGAAAAATCAATAAAATATATTTTAAAAAAAAAGAATACAGGGTGAGATGTCCCGGGTAGAGGAGTGAATCTTTGCCCATCTCCGCTCCTCCTTTTTCCCAGCTTGCAGTAACTTTTATGCTCCAGTAGGGCAGGGCCCAGGCCTGACTCACCCACTGCTGCACCAGCACCCCGCCTCATGCTAACACGGTAGTTGCTTAATAAAAACTTATATAATCAACCCATGAACTCAGTAATTAAATTATATATTAAACATCTAATTGCAAATGGCTTAACTTCTCAGTTAACCCATAAACTACCTGGGGACAGAGATCTCTGGCTTGTCCTGAGAGAATGACCCCGAAGACCCTAGCACTGTAGTGAGCACAGAGGAGTTACCTGCAGAACTGATGTTCTCTTCTGGGAAGTGGAGGGAGACAAAAACCCACCAAAGTATGTGGCAAATCTGGGAAGAGTTTCTTTTTTTCTCCTTCAAGTCCTACCTCAAGTTAGTCTTAGGACGGCTACTTTCCTCAGGATAAGAGCTTTTTAAAATTAGTAATTTATCATTTCCTCTAAGTCAGGAGAAGCCTTTAAAAACTGGGAGCTGCTGTACCGTGGGAGAATTTTAATGACTCAGGAGATAACTCCCTCCCCTAAATAGTTTTGTATCATTTTTGAGGCGCTTGTCACATTGTTCTGTCTGAAGGTAGCATTCCCGGCTGGTGGCTCCTGCCTGCCTAGGAGAGGAATCCCTTGAGAGCTGGCCTTTGTCTTTCTACCTTGTAGCCTCTGCAGCTTGAGGAATATTCCTTGAGAAATATTAATCATGGGCTGGTTATTAGATGACATTGTCAAATCACTTTCATTTTGTTGAGTATAAAAAATACTCTAGATTTTTACTAGATATTCATTGGTGAAATTACATGATATCTGGGATTTGTCTTAATATATTCCAGGAAAAAATAAGCATGTGTTGGAAATGTTAAATAGCTCTACAGATCCACTCTCTACTCTTTAATGCCTTGCTCGCTGCCCTAAGAGCCTGACCTGGAGGTAAAGGGATACTTCAATAGGAATCCATTAGCCTCTGGTTTCCAGTTGCTTTCTAACAGAAGACCTAGCAGAAGGGAGGGAGGGGAGAAGAGAAGCTAGCAAGATTGGGGCTGGCTATAACCTTCAACTCAAGGTCATTGCTATACCTAAAGCTATTTCTCCTTCTGGTAGTTTCTCTGTCCCTTTACACGTTCAAATCTAGGAAAGGTGTCAGTTCTGATTTTGTTAGTACTGGGTTTCTGCATAGCCCTTGTGGTTCCCCAACCCCACACCTACATCTTTGTAATTAACCCCTTTAAAAATAAACCTTCGCCTGGCCTGAGTGGCTCAGTGGTTGAGCATGGACCTATGAACCAAGAGGTCATGGTTTAATTCCCCGTCAGGGCACATGCCCAGGTTGCACACCCATTGGGGGGTATTCAGGCAGCAGCCAAATGATTATCTTTCATCATTAATGTTTCTGTTTCTCTCTCCCTCTCCCTCCCCCTTCCTCTCTGAAATCAATAAAAATATAGTTTAAAAAATAAAATGAAAAATAAACCTTCCTGCCCTTGCTTGTTTGGCTCAGTGGATAGAGCATAGGCTCATGGACTGAAAGGTCCCGGGTTCGATTCTGGTCAGGGGCATGTACCTCGGTTTTAAGCTCGACCTCTGGCCCTGGTCAGGACTGGGAGGCAACCAATTGATGTGTCTCTTTCACATTGATGTTTCTCTCTCTCTGTTTCTCCCCCTTCCTCCCACTCTCTCTAAAAATCAATGGAAAGTTATCCCCGGATAAGGATTAACAAAAAAAAACACATAAAAAAAAACCTTCTTAATTATCCTATTGAACTAGTGATTGATTCAGAGAGCTAAAACAAGAATGGAGAATATTGATAACTGTGGAAACTAGGTGATAAGTAGGTTTATTATATTCTTTTACCTGTATTTTTGTGTATACTTCTAAATGTACCTAAGTATTCTTAAAAAATAAATAAATAACAAATATAAGGACATAATGCTTTCTGGATGAATTAAGTACTAATAAAATTTAGTATTTTGTAAGTGTTGGGTATTCAAACATACCACAATCCAGGTCAATTCATACATACTTTATACTTTTTAGTGTGGTGTTTATAAAGGACACATTGGAATATGAGTCTGTAAGGCCAATGCAATGAAGTTATTTACGAAGAGAGTGTAAGCGGTCATAAGGAAGCTAAATTTCAAGGCTAGCTCTTTAAGATGAAAGAAAAGTGTTGGCTAATTTAAATCTAACCTCTCATTTAGCAGGTCTTTTAAATAATTTGTTCCTAAGTGTCCACAGCTCTTATTCATATGAATGTTCATCCAAATCATAGGGGCTGAAAGAAGGAATCTTTCATGTCTTTTTCTTTGTGGGATGTGGGGGTGTGGGGCATGGAGAATGGGGGAGAAGAGAGGAGAAAGCAGAGGGTTGTGGGGTCACTGTCTCAGCATATACCTTTTCTATCCCTATGACAACCTGTTCATCTTCCACCCAGATCTCTCCAACAAATCCAAGCCATGCTACATGTCCCCCTGACACTATACTTTTTCTTGGTAAATGGCTGCCCATCAATGTTTGCTTTAGGCTCACAGAGTGTAGGTATCCTTTGAAAATGCAGATCAGGACCTGCGAAAGTCAGTGGAAAAGGAAAATGTGAGGTGGGACCCCTGCAAAAAGAATGAAGAATTTCATGATGGTGGCAGCGGAGCAGTAAGCCAAGCACGGGCACCTCAGAGCCCAGCGTGCTGGGCCGGGACACAGGTCCCATACACAGAAGCCGGCCTCGCTGGATGTTCACTTTTCTGGATTTGATGCTCCATTCTCTCTGAGCAGTAGGAGATTAGCTCCTAGGCATTTCTATTCCCATTCATTTTCAACCCCTAGATTCTGATTATAACAAATTGTAAAATGCATACCTCTTTCTCGACCCAAGCCAGAAATGATGCATTTATCATTAGGTGTGAATAAATATGGAGACCAGGGGACACAGGCAGGGACAGTAGTAGGCAGCTCACAATCAGTTTGTGTTTTGCGTTTTTTCAGTTCAATCAAAGCTATGTCGTTTTGGTAGGTGGCTCCATTGTAGTTTTCGTGGATAATAATTTTATTGGCCATATGAACAGTTATCCCAGCGTTCGGGTTTATCCAGTCTAACAGTGATGCCCATATTTGGTAACGGTGAATTTTACTGACCCTATAATGGAAAGTCAAAGGGAAATAAAATACGTTAATAAAAAAGAAAGCTATGAGCAAGGACTTCTGATGCTTTGTCTTTATATTCTCCCTTCTAAAGAACATTTATCACTTTCCCAGATTTCTTTGTTTATCTTTGCTCTCATGAAGCAGTGCGATTAAGTTTAAGGACAGTGTTAAAATAAAGTCAGTGGGCAAACAAAGAGAGGAATACTCTAACTGCTCAATATCAGGGACACCCAGAGATGCCCACGAGGAGAAGGAGTTGGCTGTCTCTGGAGTGAAAGCACCATCAGTGAAGGTGTTTGCAGAGACCAGAACGGGGGAGTCAGAGTACACGCTCTCCTTACTCTGCTAACCCAGAGGTTCTCAGAGCGAAGAACTCAGCAGTCGTTATCCTGACCTTTAAGACTGCCTCCTAACCTTGCATTATATTGACTTGCTCACAGCCTTGAAGTAAAAAACAGTGTCTTATTAATCTATGGGTAGATGTCCATGCCTAGTATTGTACATGGAACATAGCAGCTGTTTTAAAATCTGGTTGAAATGGCGAAATGAGCTAAATATTGCCTGTTCTTATGCCTCACTCCATTTCATACCAATTTTCACTTCTTGGTTTCCAGCAAATTGGGCACCTACCATCATTTTTCTCAGATAATCACCTTAAACAATGATGTCCTAGGAGATAATGAGGTATTCAGGATGCTTTTATTTAATACTTAGTGTTCAAAAAATGCTGTTCTTCATATTAATGTGGGTTGTTTTTCAGGATCAGAGGTCCTGAATATTGTTGAGAGGTTAACCCTGTTTATGCATTCAATTTACTAAACAAATACTTAGTGTGCACCTACTGTATACCAGGTACCATGGTAGCCATTGGGATACAGAAATGAGCAAAGTCAGAAATAGTTCCTGACTTCATGGAGCTTAGGGTTTATGGAAAGATTTAGCATTAAATAGATATCACACTAATGAAGGTATGTATTCTACTGTGAAAAGTGAAAGGAATGAAAGCACATGGATTCTAAGAACTTACCAAGAGGGCCTCTTTGACTTAAGGGAGTCAAGGAAGGTCCTGTGGGGAAGTGAAAATTAAGCTGAGATCTGAATAACGAGTCGCACTAGCTAGAGAAACAGGGTAGGAAGGACCATGCAGGCAGAGGAAACAACATATGATGGTCTCTTTGCAGCAGGGAGAGAAGTGCACTTGAGTAGCTGAAAGAAGTCCAGAGTGGGTGGTGCAGAAAGCAGGAGGTGAAGCTGTGGAGCAAGATGTGTTTGACCAAGGTAAGCGGGGCTCAGGTCATACGGGGCCTAATGGGCCATGCCATTTTTTGTTTAGTTTTTTTGTTTTGTTTTGTTTTTATCCTAAGAGGAATGCAAAGCTATTGAATTTTAAGCAATAATTGATCAAAACCAGGTATGGAAATATTGCTCTTGATGCACAGTAGAGAATGGATAGATGGGGAGGTGGTGGGTAAAGTGAATGTAAATAAGCCAATTGGGAGGCAGTTGGTATAATCCAGATGAGAGGAGAAAGCAGGGCAACCATGGAGATGGAAAGTTTTGAGAATTAAATAATTAGAAATTTAAAATGCCACCTAGAGTTGGTGATATATTGGCTGGGCTGTGGTAGGGTTGAGGGAGTAAAATGTGATGATGCTTAGATTCCTGCCTTGTGTAACTAGATGAACTGTGGTATCATTTACTGAGATGAGAAACACTGGAACAGATCCATATTTGGGGCCAGGGGCATATCATGAGCTCAGTGTTAGAGATTCTGAATTCAATGTACTTTAGATATAGCCAAGAAGTAGACAGTTGACTGTAGATAGTCAGTGGTTTGAGGAGAGGTCCAAGTTCATTGTGTCAGCATATAGCATTGTTTTAGCATAAAGCACAGTTAACTTTAAGGAGAAAAGTAAGAAGAGAAGGGGAAACCAGGCTCAATATTGGAGAACTCCAGAATTTCACTTGAGCAATAATGCTCAGTCACAGGAGGGGGAAGCTGCAAAAATGGCAGGGAAGGTGTGGCCTCTACAGAGGATGAGAGAAAACCAGGAGAGTGTGTACCACAGAAGCCAAGAGAAAAGGGTCGTTTTGGAAGAAATTACATTTTGGCTCATTGCTCCAACCCATGAGGATCTGCATGGGTATCACCCAACATATTTAATCATTCAACATGTTTCTCATCCCTCTCAACTTTGGGTCATCTGCAGATTTGTTAAGTAGGCCTTCATCTAAGCTACTGTCAGATATGTTGACCTTGATTTTATCCTGGCTCTGCTATTGGCTAGTAGTGTAGCTTCAGTCAAGTCATGTAACTTCTCAGTCTAAGTCTGCTTATCTATATAATGGAAGAGTAGTATTTACTTCTTAGAACTATGAGAATGTTAAAAAAAAAAAAAAGACACATGTGAAAGTGCCAGGCACAGTATTTGGTCTGTAAGAGGTGCTCGATGAATAATACTTCATTCATTCTAATGATCAGAACGGAGGCCAGAATTCCAAACTGTGTTCTCAAAGATGACCTTTAGTCAGTACCAACACTTTTAGGTGTTTTCCTGCAGTCACTGTTGTGGACTGAATTGTGTCCCCCTAAAATTCACATGTTGAAGCCTAATCCCCAATGTGATTGGATGTGTTTGGAGATCGGGCCTTCAAAGAGCTTTAAATGAGGTTATAGGAGTGAAGCCTTAATCCAGTATGACTGGTCTCCTTATAAAAACAGAAAGAGTTGCCGAGACCGGTTTGGCTCAGTGGATAGAGCGTCGGCCTGCGGACTGAAAGGTCCCAGGTTCGATTCCGGTCAAGGGCATGTACCGTGGTTGCGGGCACATCCCCAGTAGGAGATGTGCAGGAGGCAGCTGATCGATGTTTCTCTCTCATCGATGTTTCTAACTCTCTATCTCTCTCCCTTTCTCTCTGTAAAAAGTCAATAAAAAATATATTTAAAAAAAATATATATTTAAAAAAATAAAAACAGAAAGAGTCCTAACTGGTGTGGCTTAGTGGATAGAGCATCAGCCTGTGGACCAAAGAGTTTCAGGTTCGATTCCCGTCAAGGGCATGTACCTTTGTTGCAGGCTCCTCCCTTTCCCCCGGGCCCTGGTCAGGGCTCATGCAGGAGGCAACCAATCAATGTGTTTCTCTCACATCGATGTTTCTCTCTGTCTTCCTTCTCTCTTCCACTCTCCCTAAAATCAATGGAAAAATATCCTTGGGTGAGGATTAACAAAATGCATACATACATAGACATCAGGAATTCAGGCTCATGGAGAAAAGGCTATGTGAGGACACAGTAAGAAGATCATGATATCAGTAGGGATTGTTTCTCCACAGCAAGCCAAAGAGAAACCATCCCTACCGATATCTTAATCTTGAACTTCCAGCCTCCAGACTGAGAAAATTAATTTCTGTTTTTAAGACACCCACTCTGTGTTATTCAGTTATGACATCCCTTTTGAATGAATCCAGACACTTATTAACTTGACTTATTGGTCCTGCATAAAAGTTATATTTCCGATCTGTAGTTAATTATAAGACATCTTTTGTCACATGCTAATGTTAAATCCAGAAACACTATGCCTACCCTACTTCTCTGACCCAAGAATCTCAAAACCTTGTCAATGGAGGAGATAAATGTATGGAGTACCAACCTACTTCCCACCATGCAAATGAGCCAAGTGAAGTCACTTGGTACCTATACAGGTTTGATCTGCCCTTGCCAGCTGGGGTCAACAATTTGGTTTGTGGGGAGCACAGTAGGCTTTGGGGGTTTGGCCTCTGAGGTCCCTGTTGTGATAGCAGAGGGTTTTTAGGGGTCAGTAGGGTGGAACTTGTCAATGACTTTTCTCATATGTTTTTGTTTATCATCTGTCATAATCTCTATTACTCATTTTCATGTTTCAAGAAATTCACAATTGAGTGGAAACATATGTTACCTGACACAATGTGCAGCAGTCAGGACCCAACAGCCACCGATATAAATTCCTCCACAGCTGAACTTATCATCTTCCCTAATTGCCACCTGCCATGGGAAGTCTCCCTGTAAAGACAAGTGTGTGGTCACTGCCATTCTACAAACAGGCGGCTCTAAGAAATTTCCATTGCAAGACTGCCATTCCCGCCCCCCACCCCCCAACTCAGGCTGTTCCTGGGAAGGAAGGAACATTAGGACTTCCACGCAGGTTTACCGGTTGTGCTGGTATTCCTCCTACGACTCGTTTCCTTCGAGTGGGTCCGCTGGGTTTGACTCCACAGGATAATTTAGGGAGCAATGACTTTATCTGTTTTCTTTCTTCAAGAAAAGAAGAGATTGTGTCATGATTTTGGACCCATTACCTTGTGGGCAGACATTTCTGGATTATCTATGCCACAAAAAAAGCAGAGTCACAGCTAATATGAAAGAGGCCAGATTCATTAGCAAATTATTTGGGATGGTAAACTGTACTATTCATCTTGTTTAAAAATTCTGGCTTAATATTAAAATTGGATCAATTCTCTCAAAAAATCTTCCTCAAGGTGAACTAGTGGCAGAGAGAGGCTGACTGAAGGGCTAAATATTTATCAACCTTTGGCCAATGAGAGATGCCACATACTTAGGCATTACTCCTGGGTCAGCTCAGGGTAGTCTCAGAGAAAACCCTTTTCTTCTCACTTTCATAGTTTTTACTTTTTTAAAAAATATGTTTTTATTGATTTTAGAGAGAGAAGAAGGGAGAGGGAGAGAGAGAAAAGTCGATGTGCCCTAATGAGAATCAAATTGGCGACCTTTTGGTGCATGGGACAATGCTCAACCAACTGAGCCACTAGCCAGGGCATTGTTTTTACTTTTTAGAGGCTGTTTATATGGAAATATTTTCAATACTTTCTGTGCGTCAGACCCCATGCTAAGCACTTTGTATGAGGTTAACTCATTTAATCATCATATTAACCCTGAGAGATAATGTGCTGAGAACCCTAGACAACTCCCGGTCAGTTGGCCAGGAGAGGGGGTATGTGTATAGCCACTTGACATGCGGTGATGTTTCCTTCCTCTGTGAGCATTCAGATGTGGCACATTTGTTACTGGGAAGAAAACACGGTAGAGCCAGGCTGAAGACGTGAATTTGCAAGAGAATTCACTGTGTAAGATGCTCTCCTTATTCTCTCTCTCTATTTCACCATGACATGAACATTTTTTGCAGATGTGCTTCTTAGCTCCAAATGAGAAAGGAAAATTAATATCACTGTCAATTGCTTTCAGCATATAAGGAGGTAGGTCCTCAAGGGAGAGATATTGTGAACGACTTCCCACCCCTCCTAAGGTGGGGGAAGAGTGTGATAGCCAGTTTTAAACGTCAGGTTGGGCTTTGGGAAAAAGAGAGACCTCATTCATTGTCTGTGAAACCAGCTTGGGTAGTATCAGGAAATTGTTATCTTGAGTAGAAAATAAAGGGCCTTTGTTGAAAATCCCGTCTGAGTAGCTCTAGCTTTGAGATCTAAATTCTTGATTGATTGCCTGAGTTGTTTCAATGTTCATTAATTTTGTAGCGTGGCAATTAGAAGGGAGTCTTGTGTGAACTTCAGTTTAATATATCCCTAAAATAGGGAGCTATTTTATTCTCAATTTGTATTTGAGGTTAAGTGACTCATCTAAGGTCATATAACTAATAAATAACTGAGTCAGGATTTAATACAAGTCACTCTGACCTGAAAGCTCTTATGAATTTTTCAGGAACTTAATACTTAAATTTAATTTGGCTTATAGTGCACAACTGGCCAGAGCACAGATCTTCACAGACCTTCTAGTATCATGGTTTAAAACATTGAAAAAGAATAGCTTGTTCAATTAAACCCATTATTTTTCTATTTCAAAATGTCCTGGGTCATATTTGAAATTTTGTTGTTTTCAACAAAACTGACCTGACAAAGCTCAAAACAAATAGAAAAACTTTATGTAGGACCAGAGTATTGTTTCACTTCAAAATTAGTCATATGCATTAATCAATTTTTAAAGCAGTTCTCAAGAAATATTTATTAAAGAAAAGAGAGAAGTAATGTTATTTTTTCTACTTAAATTTATACCAAAGGTAATTGTTGCTTGAATTAGTTATAGTATATATACACACACACACTCGACATTAAAATTAAAATTAAACCAGTGCACCAATAGAAAAAACAGCAATGTTAACTTACCTGCATCCATATTAGCAGTCAAAATTTCTGTTTCTTCTATATACACACTCGACATTAAAATTAAAATTAAACCAGTGCACCAATAGAAAAAACAGTAATGTTAACTTACCTGCATCCATATTAGCAGTCAAAATTTCTGTTTCTTCTATAATAAAACAAATTTTCAATGCATAAAATTATGTTAATAGTAAAACTCAAATCATTACAATCATTAAACTTGGATAATAATTTTCTGTCTTAAAACTTGTCCTCCCTTTAAAAAGGACAGTACAAAATCCCCAAAGCACACTATCTCATTTCCTCTTTTTGGCTACATAATTCTGAAGGCTCAAAATGAACTGTGTAGAATTTGGCAGGCATAAACTTGAGGTGTCTGTTGATATAAGTGAATGGTGAAGCTCATGGTGCTGCAGTTTCCTGCATTTAGAGCAAGCAAAACGCCCGGATCAGAGGAGGAAAGCTTCTCATTCAACTCTGCACTCACAAGGTCCTTACCTAGGTAGGGAGCTGTCACTGCCACTGACCAAAAGAGTCATTGAAAAGGCTCCTCTCCTTTTGTACATAATAAGGCACTTCTTTCAGTGGCCATGCAAACAATGATATTTCATTGGTTTCGGTGTCAGGCATGGTTAGTATCAGACATTGGGATGCAGAAGTCAAAAGCAAAAAATAAAACAGAGAGAAACCAAGATGGCGGCATAGGTAATCACCTATACTTGCTGCCTCTCACAACCACATCAAAATTACAACTAAACGGCAGAACAACTACCACCCAGAACCGCGGGAAAGCTGGCTGAGTAGAAATTCTACAACTAGAGAGGTGAAGAAAGCGCATTAAGACCAGTAAGAGGTGCGGAGGCGCGGGAAGTGCTTGCACCTGGATGTGTTGTTCTTTAAAACGGGAGGGAGATATAAGCTTCTGCTTGCTCTGAACTCCAGTTACAGGTGAGACTCGGGGGGACCCAGTCACATACGTGGAGAAACTGGACTGTATGGCATTGGGACAGGAACGTGAGGGCGGCTTACTCTTAGAGGTGCTTGCAGCTATCATTGTTCCTGCATGGGTGCTCAGGATGTGAAGAACCAGGGACTTCTCTGGTTCAGGGAAGCCATTGCTGTGTGCTCCGCCCTGGTGATTCCCAGAGACCCCACCCCACCCAATTTACAACCCCACCCAAGTTGTGCGCATCAGCTTTTGCATATGAATGGCCTGTCCTTTCGCCTAAAACAAACTGCAGCTGGGTCAGAGAGCCCCAGAGATTACAAAAGAAGGCCCACTACCTGGCAGCAGCAGTGGCCTTGTTTCACAGCTGTGCCTCGTCTGGGCACTTCCAAACCCCATACAAAGAGGAGGAATCTGCAGATGTCTCTGTAGCTCCTGCTGGGAGGCCCCAGACAGTGGCTGACCTTGCACCTCCTTGGAGATGATAACGGATTACCACTCTTCACATCCATAAGAGACACACTCAAGGGGCAGACTCAGTGAGCACCAAAGTCCTACTGAAGCAAGTCCTGCCCCATAAGGGTGTCTCTTGCGCAACAGATCTTCCAGTGTAGACACAGCTGGTCAACATAGCCAATTGGCCTGGAGGTCAATTCCTCCCAGTAATACCAACAGCAATCAAGGGTTAACTATAATAAGACTGTGTAAATAACCCACAAAGGGGTACACCAAGAGCATCCACCTCAGGTGACTGGGGAGGCTGAGCCACTGGGCCCTATAGGACACCTACCACAACAAGGCCACTCTATCAACTCAAGGAGACTTAGCAGCTACCCAGTACATAGAAACAAACATAGGGAAGCAGCCAAAATGCGGAGACAAAGAAACAAGTCACAAATGAAAGAAATGGATGAAAGCAAAATACTGGATACAGAGTTCAAAACCACGGTTATAAGGTTACTCAAGAATCTTCTAGAAACCTCTGAGAAATTTAGTGAGACCCTCAAGGATATGAAAAAGGACTAATCAGAAATTAAGCATACACTGACTGAAATAAAGAACAATATACAGAGATCCAACAGCAGACTAGAGGATCCCAGGAATCAAGTCAAAGATTTGAAATATGAAGAAGCAAAAAACACCCAACTGAAAAAGCAAAAAGAATCCCAAAATATGAAGATAGTGTAAGGAGCCTCTGGGACAACTTCAAGTGTACCAACATTCGAATTATGGGGGTGCCGGAAGAAGAGAGAGAGCAAGATGTTGAAAACATATTTGAAGAAATATTGACAGAAAACTTCCCCTACCTGGTGAAAGAAATAGACTTACAAGTCCAGGAAGTGCAAAGAACCCCAAACAAGAGGAATCTAAAGAGGACCACAACAAGACACATCATAATTAAAATGCCAAGGGCTAAAGACAAAGAATCTTAAAAGCAGCAAGAGAAAAACAGTTAGTTACCTACAAGGGAGCACCCATACAACTGTCAGCTGATTTCTCAACAAAAACTATGCAAGCCAGAAGGGAGTGGCAAGAAATATACAAAGTGATGAATAGCAAGGACCTACAATCAAGATTCCTCTACCCAGCAAAGCTATCATTTAGAATTGAAGGTCAGATAAAGAGCTTCACAGACAAGAAAAAGCTAAAAGAGTTCATCACCACCAAACCAGTATTATATGAAATGCTGAAGGGTATTCTCTAAGAAGAGGAAGAAAAAGGTAAAGATAAAAATTATAAACAACAAAGTGACAACAAATACATATCTATCAACAAGTGAATCTAAAAATCAAGTGAATAAAAAATCTGAAGAACAGAATAAACTGGTGAATATAATAGAAGCAGGGGCATAGAAAGGGAGTGGACTGACAATTCTCACGGGGGGGGGGAAAGGGGGTGTGGAGGGTGCGGGAAGAGATTGGACAAAAATCTTACACCTATGGAAGAGGACAATGGGGTGAGTAAGGGCATGGGATGGGGTGGGAACCAGGTGAAGGGAAGCTATGGGAGGGGGGGGGGGAAGAGGAACAACTGTAATAATCTGAACAATAAAGATTTATTTAAAAAAATAAAAATAAAATAAAATACAAAAAAAATAAAACAAACAAACAAAAAAGATTCTTCTTTCTTCCTTAGATTTTGCTTTAAGGTCTGTGGAATGATTTCGTCTTACTCTGCTGCCCTTTTCGGTCACTCACAGGATCCTGATGTCTTTGACACGGGATCCGAAGGTGGATTCCCACCAACATGTGGCTCTATCTTGGATGAGGTTGCTGCCCAGAGGGCAGTGGTACTCTGCTGCAGCAATCCTGTGTCTTAGCCCTGGATTCCCCGAGTTCTTTTTAGAAGAGACATACATGTATCTGTTATGTCACACACGTAGGTTATTTTCTGGGCAGAGAGAGAGAGAGAGAGAGAGAGAGAGAGAGTTCTCTGCTCGGAGCTTTCACAAAATCACTCTCATGAATCAAAGAGAAGTCTCAGCATTCATACTAAACTCTCAACAAAGGAAGATGGGGAAGTGCAGTGTAGCTGACGTGTACTAGATGTCAGAAGAGCAGCACATAGCCGGACAGCACTAACCATCAGAAAAACAATCAATGACTTGGATTATATAAATTAAAGATTTCTATTCAGCAAAGCTCACTACAAGTAAACTCAACAGATGGGCAGCAGAATGGAAGGAGACATCTGCAATGTCTTCAACTGAAAAATGCATTAATATCTGGAATGCAAACCAACAAGAAAGAAGATTGCAATCCCAACATGAAATGAGGCAAAATGTGTTAACTGGCAAAAGCAAAGATGAAAGAAAGAGAAGAAAAAACTCAAACAGCTGGCATGCCTATTAAAAGAGATTTAAAATTGTTGGTTATTACACACATTCAAATTAAACAGTGCCATATCGTTCGACAGTGTGAGGCCAGCAAAATTAGAGAGCTGGGTAATGCTAAATGTTGGTGCGATTGAGGAGAATCCTTAAGCATGGCTGGTAGAGGTGAGGACTGGACAGCTCTGTCGGAGAACACTCAGATGTGTACCTCAAGACCTCCGTTTCTTGCCAGATAGATGTATCAAAGAAGTCCTCCTACACACCACTCAGGAGACAAAGAAACAGGACAAAACTATCAAGGGAGGATATTGAGTTCAGAACCACACTTTTGAGGTCTCTCAAGAGGCTTCTAGAGTCTGTCGATAAACTTGATGAGTTGTACAGAAAATCTAATGAGACCCTCGATGGTGTGATAAAGGACCATCTAGAAAGTAAGCATACACTGACTGAAATAAAGAATATTATACAGACTCCCAACAGCAAACCAGAGGAGCGCAAGAATCAGGTCAAAGATTTGAAATGCGAAGAAGCGAGAAACACCCAACCGGAAAAGCAAAATGAAAAAAGAACCCAAAAATACGAAGATAGTGTAAGGAGCCTCTGGGACAGCTTCAAACGTACCAACATCAGAATTATATGGGTGCCAGAAGATGAGAGAGAGCAAGTTATTGAAAACCTATTTGAAGAAATAATGACAGAAAACTTCCCCCACCTGGTGAAAGAAATAGACTTACAGGTCCAGGAAGCACAGAGAACCCCAAACAAAAGGAATCCAAAGAGGACCACACCAAGACACATCATAATTAAAATGCCAAGAGCAAAAGACAAAGAGAGAATCTTAAAAGCAGCAAGAGAAAGAAACTCAGTTACCTACAAGGGAATACCCATACGACTGTCAGCTGATTTCTCAACAGAAACTTTGCAGGCCAGAAGGGAGTGGCAAGAAATATTCAAAGTGATGAATACCAAGAACCTACAACCAAGATTATTTTATCCAGCGAAGCTATCATTCAGAATTGAAGGTCAAATAAAGAGCTTCACAGATAAGGAAAAGCTAAAGGAGTTCATCACCACCAAACCAGTATTAAATGAAATGCTGAAAGGTATCCTTTAAGAAGAGGAAGAAGAAGAAAAAGGTAAAGATACAAATTATGAACAACAAATATGCATCTATCAACAAGTGAATCTAAAAATCAAGTGAATAAATAACCTGATGTACAGAATGAACTGGTGATTATAATAGAATCAGGGACATAGAAAGGGAATGGACTGACTATTCTTGGGGGGAAAAGGGGTGTGGGAGATGCGGGAAGAGACTGGACAAAAATCGTGCACCTATGGATGAGGGCAGTGGGTGGGGAGTGAGGGCGGAGGGTGGGGTGGGAACTGGGAGGAGGGGAGTTATGGGGGGGGAAAAAGAGGAACAGATGTAATAATCTGAACAATAAAGATTTAATTAAAAAAAAAGAAAACACTAACTATCATGCAAAGAGATATCTTTCCTCTGGTGGCAGTTTGGTCAGGAGCTGCCGAGTGTTGAGGGAAAGGTGAAAAAGAGGTTTTGAGGCAAAGGTGGCATGTGCAGGAGATGCCCTCTGTGGGTGGTTTTGGTCAGCAGGCTGTGGGGGGGGGGGGGGTGTGAGAATGAGACTGAAAGTCTATCACACTATGAAAAACAGCCTCTGTGCCTAAACTAATATTCAAGCTGGGTTAGTGGTAACACATGTTCATATCCTCCTCAGTTAAAATATAAGATAGCAGTACCTTTGTTTTCTTCCAATTCTGTACCATCCCGACGTCCTAAGGAAGTGCCTGAAAAAATAAAAAACAAACAATTTACCACAGCAAAAGACACTTTAAAAATATATAAATATATTTTATTGATTTTTTACAGAGAGGAAGGGAGAGGGATAGAGAGTTAGAAACATCAATGAGAGAGAAGCATCGATCAGCTGCCTCTTGCACACCCCCTACTGGGGATGTGCCCGCAACCAAGGTACATGCCCTTAACTGGAATCGAACCTGGGACCCTTCAGTCCGCAGGCCGACGCTCTATCCACTGAGCCAAACTGGTCAGGGCGACACTTTTTTATTTGAGAAAAATGCACACTGTATCAATATACTATACATATATCACAAAAGTTATAATACTTTATTCTTATCTTCAATTCTGTAATATAAATTTTCTATTATAAAAATACATTTACCTTTTCTTTTAGGATGTCCAGCTCCTGAAAACAAACAAAAAACATCACTGAAGCAAAAAGATAATTTTCACTTGAATAAAATATACACAAAGCATTTTTATTTTAGACATTGTTTAACAACTTAAATTTATATTTACAAAAATATAAAAGTAGCCCTAGCCGGTTTGGCTCACTGAATAGAGCATTGGCCTGGGGACTGAAGAGTCCCGGGTTCGATTCCGGTCAAGGACATGTACCTGGGTTGCAGGCACATCCTCAGTAGGGGGTGTGCAGGAGGCAGCTGATCGATGCTGCTCTCTCATCGATGTTTCTAACTCTCTATCCCTCTCCCTTCCTCTCTGTAAAAAATCAATAAAATATATTTAAAGAACAAACAAACATAAAAGTGGACCACAGTATGCCATCTTCCTTTGATTTTTAATACTGCATTACAAATGTTTCATCTTCCATTTAACACACCAATTTCACCACAGCAAGGAAATCATTTTAACTTGAGATTTAAAAAGAGATTTATACTTGACCTTCCTTAGAGGGGGAAAAAATTAGACCCTTTACAGAAACAGAAGTAACAATGACAGTTGACTATATTTTTTTACAGATTCAAGAAATTGATAAGAAGAGTAAGCATTATGTTGTAATCATTCCCTTGTAGGGGATTTAAAAAAATTTATTATATCATGTTCTTTTACCTTAAACTTTAGAGTTTTGAATCAGGAGGAGAAGGAGGAAAGAGAGGCAGTAGGGAAGAAGGGGAAAGAGGAAGAGAAGAAACAAAAAAAATTATTATATGGAAGGAGTGAACTCAAATAGCTTCAGAAAAAGATGAATACTGTATGATCTCATACCGTGAATCTAAAAAATCCAAACTCATTGCACAGAGATTCAACTTGTGGTTACCAGAGAAGGGGTAGGAGAGGGAGAACTGGGTGAAGATGATCAAAAGGTACAATTTAGTTATATCTATTCGTAACTGCAAAAACTTATATTACCTTTACAACCAATTTCATCATCTCCTGTAATGCAATCCACCTCACCATTGCACTTATGCTGTTTTGGAATACAAACACCCGATTTACAAAGGAAACTTCTACCGTGGCACCCTGTGCAAACATAAATAGAAGAGTTTTGGTTTTCTTTTTTTATTCTTAAAATTGAATAAGATGGAATCTTGATTCAAACACATTAATTCTACAAAGACATTTTTAAACAGTTGGGAAAATGTATACTTTTTTAGTCGACAAAAAATTCTTTTTTAGTTAGAAGGATGCATTTTGGGGGATTTAAAGGCTAAATTGATCTCTACCTTTACAGCACAGCTCGTCACTTTGGTCTCCACAGTCATTGACACCATCACAGGCCTTATTTTGAGGAATGGGTTTCCCATTCACACACTGAAAGGAGTCATTTGTTGAAGAAACTGTAAAGTAAGAATTGTCTTTGTGAAATTTTTTTGTGGAGTTGTGGGTGACATGCTACTTACATTTTTGGAATAATGGGGACTTGAAGATAAAGTCAGGCATCAAATAAAAATAAATATAAAATGTATCAGTAGCATCAACATAGTCTATATTGTTAATAAGGAAAATAAATACCAAAACCGGCATATGAAGGCCCTGCCGTTATCTCTGAAAACCAGTACTTCCTGTGTAGGTCTGTATTTGCTGAGATTGGGGTAAGGGTTCAGGAATCAGGAGCACTTGCTGATACTGGCAAACATTAGTCCTCGTCCTTTCTTTTCATGCTACTACATTCATCCTCACCTTCACCACAAGACTTACTTGGGTAGTGACATTTACATTTTGGTGGTACATTTTTAGCACCATTAAAGGCTTTGGCCTTTAACACCATATTCTAGTGTACGACTAAAATATTCCAATGTCAGGATGAAGGAGAAAGAGTGGCCTGGACATTGAAACATGGATGTGGTCACAAATATTTTAAAGGAATGTGTATTGGCTGAACGTCTCAAAGGAGATCCTGAGGTTTCTTCTGATGTTTGATGGACTTGTGCTTGCTGTGTTAACCTTAATTCAGATGTTCAAGGAAGCAAAGGGGAGTCAAGCAACTCTGCTTCCCATATAGAAACTCGCACAGAATGAATATCTGAGTGGCAAAAAGGTACAACAAGGGAAGAACACCAATTTAGGTTCATTCCAAAACATGATTTTGCCTCTGTGACTGGCGACTGGGTATCCATCATTTGTTTGTTTCTTACAGGCTTGGTTTGAAATAAATAACCTTGAAGAAAGGAAAAACATCAGGCATAACACTCTACCAACCTGCATTCTGTGTGTAACACACCACACCAGCTATGCCCCGGTTACTGTTAATTTTTCTCTTAGTAAAAGTACATTCAGTCAAGCTGGACTCGAATCCTTGACAATGCACCTGCAGACATTCAGTGGCACTAGTATAGAGATCTTCAGGAAAATGAAAATTTCCTTGAATATCATGAGCTCCTCTGAAAATAGAATAAATGAAACATTAGGGTAAAGTAATGAATACTTTGCATTTATAACCTTACTGTAGCAGCGGTTCTCAACCTATGGGTTGCGACCCCTTTGGTGGTCGAACGAACCATTCATAGGGGTTGCCTAAGACCATCCTGCATATCAGATATTTACATTATGATTCATAACAGTAGCAACATTACAGTTATGAAGTAGCAACGAAAATAATTTTATGGTTGGGTCACAACATGAGGAACTGTATTTAAAGGGCCAGAAGGTTGAGAACAACTGCTAGAGGAAAGGGAATAGAGTTTTTTCTACATATGAGAAATAGCTTGGACAAGATGCGTAAAAGCATCAGTATCTTCACCTGTAAATGGGAATATAACTATCTCACCAAGTTTTGTAAAGATTAACTATAAAAATCCACTTAAACTGACTAGCCAGGTTTCTAAACATGGCAAGCACTCAGCAAAAACTGGTTTCCTCTCCTGTTTCTTGTTAAGGAGGATGGCTTCTTCTTCCTCACCCTTGATGTTCCTTCCAACTTGAATTGTGCCCTTCTTGACCTCTCTCCATCTTTCAATTCCTCTGCACTCCAGGAAAGGGAATGGATTAATTTCATCAGGGAATTTTGGAAATATAAATCAGGCCAGGTGAGCCCAGCTTTTCCATTTGGGGGGCAGGTGGGGTGGGCCTTTTTGCCTGCCCCATGCTGGAAGGCTTACCATGTTGGCCCCATTGTTGCCTAGGATTTGGGAGGTTAAATTGGTTTAATTTTAGCAGGTCCATTTTGCCTTTACACTAAGCTACACAATTAATCTTTAACAGTATTAAGGTGATATTTTGGCATCTATATGCCATTTCTTGCACTTCTCAATTTGTTCAAAATTTGTGTGGGCAGGAGGCTATATATCCTAGAGGTGATGATTTACAGTGAACTATTCCAGGACAGTCAACTGCTCTCTACTTCTCTTTAGAAGCAGATGAGAAAAATGGATATATATAAAAAAAGTCGAGCAGCCCAGCTAGTGTGCTCAGTGGTTGAGCATTGACCTATGAACCAGGAGGTCATAGTTCAAATCCCGCTCAGGGCACATGCCAGGGTTGTGCCCAGGTTGCCGGCTCGATATCTAGTACGGGGCATGCAGGAGGCAGCTGATCAATGATTCTCTCTCATTGTTGATGTTTCTATCTCTCTCTCCCTCTCCCTTCCTCTCTGAAATCAATAAAAATATATTTTAAAAAAAGATACTTCAGGCAAATACTAGCATAAACAAAACTAAAGCAGCAATGGCAATATAAATATCAGATAAATTAGCATGAAAGGCAAAACAAAGAGAATAAGGCGGGTATTTTTAATTGTTTCAGATCCATAATGAGGTAACAGTGGTCATGAAACTGTGCCAAACAGCATCAAAATGTGAGAACAAATGGGAGCTCTTTGGGGTAACCTGACAGTTGAATAATTTCTTTTAATTCAATATTAAGTATTAATTGCATGACCATCATAGCACCTCTTTACATCACACAATCACCAGAATTAGCAACTGCTTTGAAAACTGAAAACAGGGCACAGTCCAAGAATTAGAAGTTGCACACTGTTACTATATAGAAATCAGGTGCATGGTACAGTGCTGCTGTGCAAAAATGGAAGCCTGCAGATTTGACAAGGAAGCCAAATCGTGTTTTAGGACAGGTGAATAATTTGAAAAAGCTTTCAACCTAAAACTATCTAAAAATATTAGATAAACTGTAATAAACGCCTACAATGAGCTCTCAAGGAAGTGAGGGAAATACCCACTGGCTCAAATCAGAGAAGTTTGACAGTGAGCTTATGCAAAATATGATAAGAACAAAATAGTGAGAGATCAAAGACTAAGTTTATGTAGGTTGAATCACAGGTTGTGGGTCACAGACTGTTGAAAATCACAAATACCCTGTAACTCAATTTAATGATAAGAGACTCTCATTGAGAAATGATTAACAGATACAGTTGAGGAGGAAGAAAATGGAATCCAGACTTACGGAGTGAGATGCAAGAAGTAACAAAAACCAAGAAGTTGGTAAAATCAAGTCAATCTGAGTAAGCACTGACTGAACAACAATAATAATAATTGCTTATTCTATGATGATAGCAATTAACTTCAAGGACATATTAAAATAAGGTGGAACTAAATACTGGAAACTTGATAGGGTAATGCTATTCTTTTTATTATTCCCGAAGAAGGAGAGGCCTTGCTAAGTCAAGGATTCACAGTGTTAATGTAAAGATAGACACCGAAGGAATAGAAATAGAATGTATAATTTCCAAATCACATGGAGGAAAAAGGGGGAAGATTAAAAAAGCAACAACTTTATTAACCTAATAGATGTTAGTAAAAGAAGAAACAAGAGCACAGAAAAGGCAGGATAAATAATAAGCCCAAAATAAGATAAGAAAAATAAATTCAATAATGTAAATAATCACAACAGTGTAAATGGACTCTTCAGATAGTGATTGTCATGTTCTGTTAAAAAAATCTAGATATATGCTGTTTGTAAGGGACATACTTAAAATATAAAGACACAGAAAACTTATAAGTGGGAAATGATTTGAAGAAGGCAGTTAACAAGCCTGCTTATTCTAATAAATAACATATCCTATATAATAAAAGCCTAATATGCAAATTGACCAAATGGCAGAAAGACCAGTGGAACAATTGGTTGCTATGATGCACACTGACTACCAGGGGGCAGATGCTCAACACAGGAGCTGCCCTCAGCCCACAGGACTGAGGCCAGCCAAGGCGGGTGCCAGAGGGGCCCCCAATCACCCCACCGGTTGCCCTGCAGAAGAAGGCGACCAGCGAGGGTGGTGGGGGGTGGGGCCGGCGAGCAGGTGGTGCCAGGCTGGCCAAGGTGGGTGCCAGCGGGGCCCCCCATCACCTCACCAGGCACCCCACAGATGAGCCCTGATCCCCAGCCAGGCCTAGGGACCCTACTTTGCATGAATTTTATGCACTAGGCCTCTAGTCTATTATATAGAACCCTGCACATGAAGTATTTAAAATATATTTGGCACAAATCAAGTCTCAACAAATATTTAAACAATTGTCATTAGATAGAGACATTCTCTGACTACAATATAATTAACTAGAAAATCAATAACAAAAAGCTAACTAAAAGCAAACTATTCATTAGGAAAGGAAAATAACTTCTAAATTATGTATGGGTCCAGAGATTAAATCATATTTGAAAAATTAGAAAATATTTTGAACTCAACAATAAGTAAAATACAACTATGGAGGCCAATGGGCATGAAGATGAAACATTAGTTAGGGCCAAAATGTGTACCTTTAAATGCCTATCCTTAGAAAAAAGGAAACCATTGAAAATTGATGAGTTAAATATTTAACTCAAGGAATTAGAAAAATTACATACAGAAAAGAAGATAGAGCCAAACATAATAGCAGCAAAAGTTAATGACGTTGAAAATAAAGAAACAAGGGACAATTTACAAATATAAAGATAAAAAACATTAATCAAATAGACAAATCTATGCAAATTTGATCAAGGAAAAAAGGAAGAATACATAAATAAATAATATTAAGTATGAAAAGTAGACACCAAATAGATGAGGAGAGACAGACAGTAATAAATGTTTGCAACTCTCCAAATCAGCAAAGAATTTCTATCCAGATACTTTAACAAACTTCCAGTTGCTCTGTGCTCAGCAGTGTTCTAAGAGTTAGTCCATTATGAGCACATTTAATCCGTCTAACAATGCTGGATTGAGGCAGGCAGTTCATATTCTCAGGTTGCATATGAGGAAGTTGTGTCAGGTAATCAAAAAACAAAGAGTTGGAACAAGAAAATCAACTCTGAGAAAATCCCCTGACACAGGCACTCACTGTTGGAATCCAAGGTCGAGGCAGGCCACATTGGCCTGCGTTATGCTCCAGCTGTCATTACATATGAACATTTTCTCATCTTGGTCTACAAGTTTTACTTCAACAATTCCCTCTGAATCTCTATTGCCATGCTTCAAGGAAATGTTAAATTGTCCTAAAATAAAACCAAAAGAATTTGCAACGTTTAGGCATTCACTTTTCTCCTCTTGATTAAAAGCCTTTAAATAACAAAATACATAATTTCAAATTAACTTTAAACACCATGAAGATTTAACAAGGAATGGTAAGCAATTATTTTATGAGGGCTTATTATGTGTCACTGGCTGTGCTACACAGTTCTTTAGAATATTACAAAATCCCCACACCAATCTTATGAAGATTAGGCCGATCTATCCCCATTTTTACACACGAGAAACCTAAGTTCCTCCCTTTTTATACATGAAGTTAACTTATTTACTCAAGTAGTGAAGTCAGGAATCTGAACCTGCTATGTCAGCGATTTTCAACTGGTGTGCTGCAAGAATTTGTAAAACATGCAATACCTGACTATTTAGTCAGGGGCACTGACCTCTTTTCCCTTAGTCAAATAAAAAAAGTGACCACAGCCAACACAACAGCTGTCTAGTGTGAATGAGTCAAAAATATAGCTATTTTTTCTGTCAGATAGGCAAAAATTTTATTTTTTTGTGTGCCGCAGAATTTCATAATTAGTTTAGGTGTGCCATGAGATGGAAAGGGTTGAAAAATCACTGTACTATATTGAGCTCACTCCAAAGTCCATGCTCTTAAAAGTACACCAAACAAATAATGAAAATGTAAGCCAGGTTTGTGAACTCTCATATATATTTAAGGTCTTTAATGGTTCAAGAGAACAAAAGTCTGACACTGACAAAATAACCTCTACTATTGCTTTCCTGATTTCCAACAATAGTAGAGATGGGCTCAAATAATGAGCTTTCTTTCTCCTTTTCCACAGTACTTCAGCATCTTAACTCAGCACCACAAAAATATCTAGGTGACTGCAAACTGGTGTATATCATGATGCCTTTAAAAAGAATGTTTTCTTGTGTGGCTGTAAGAAGGTGGTCTAGTGATATATATACATTTTGCATGTAGCTGTCCAATTTTCCAAACACCATTTATTGAATAGACTATATTTAGTCCATTGTATGTTTTTGCCTCCTTTGTCAAATATTAATTGACTATAAAGGTGTGGATTTATTTCTGGGCTCTCTATTCTGTTCCATTGATCTATATGTCTGTTTTTATACCAGTACCATGCTGTTTTGATTACTATGGCCTTATAGTATAGTTTGATATCAGGTAGCGTGATTCTTCCAACTTATTCTTCTTTATCAAGATTGGTGTTGCTATTTAGGATCTTTTGTGGGTCCATATAAATTTTTGAAATATTTGTTCTAGTTCTGTGAAATACACCATTGGTATCTTGATAGGAATTGTGTTGAATCTGTAGATGGCTTTGGGTAGAATGGACATTTTAATGATGCTAATTCTTCCTACCCATGAACACATTTTGCAACAGCATGGATGGACCTAGAGAATATTATGCTAAGTGAAATAAGCCAGTCGGAAAAAGACAAGTACCATATGATTTCACGCATATGTGGAATTTAATGAACAAACTGAACTACCAAGCAAAATAGAGACAGACTCACAGAGAGCAGGCAGACAGGAATTACTATGATTCACATCTCGCAGATGTGGAAGCTGGGGCCCAGAGAGGTCACATAATTGGGGCTTGGAGGGCTTGTAGTTAAATCTGACTGACAGTGAGATTCCTAATCTTAATTACTCCACTAAATCTACATATTAGCATCCCAGCCTTCTTACCACATTAGGCACCTGGTTGTAGACAAGCTCTCTGTTCTGAGGTGTCAAGTATGCGAGGTTGGAGTATGTCCTAGGTCAGCAGTGGCCTGAGCTCCCCTTGGATCAGGGCTGGTGGGGTTGGGGCCAGGGGCTGGTGGGATGAATGCTGGAAGAAATGACGGGCTGGAGGTCCAGAGGGGGGCTCCATATCAGGGCCAATCTCATGTAAAGACTTTTTCACTGGGTTCTGAACCAAGTCAATGACCTTTTAGGTGGGGACAATTCTGAAGGGCTGGGCAACAAAGCATTGCAGGAGCATTAAGGGGAGGACTGGCGTCGAGTCCTTGGGCTATGGACCCAAGTTCTGGCTACATTCTGATTTCTTTAGTTATCACCCCAATTGTTATTGAGACTAGAGAGAATTTTGAATTGTCATCATAACATTTTGTAGGAAAAGTATTTTCTGATAGAAAGTATGGTAGACAATTTCTTTCTTTCTTTTTTTTTTAAACATATTTTATTGATTTTTTACAGAGAGGAATGGAGAGGGATAGAGAATTAGAAACATTAATGAGAGAGAAACATCGATCAGCTGCC
This sequence comes from Myotis lucifugus, assembly GCF_000147115.1. Lineage (NCBI taxonomy): Eukaryota > Metazoa > Chordata > Mammalia > Chiroptera > Vespertilionidae > Myotis > Myotis lucifugus. The sequence goes on along the minus strand of NW_005871401.1, from coordinate 96,917 downwards.
TCCTGCACACTCTCCACTGGGGATGTGCCCGCAACCAAGGTACATGCCCTTGACCAGAATCGAACCCAGGACCTTGAGTCCGCAGGCTGATGCTCTATCCACTGAGCCAAACCGGTTAGGGCAGCAATTTCTTTCTTATACCATAGAATAAACTAGGCTTTTCCTGCCCAGGCTGGTGTTGCTCAGTGATTAGAGTATGGGCCCGTGCACCAAAGAGTCTCAGGTTTGATTCAGGGTCAAGGGCACATAGCCTGGGTTGGAGGGATCCCCAGTCCCTCTAGGGCAGAGTGCGGGAGGCAACCAATCGATGTGTCTCTCTCACTTCCGATGTTTCTCTCTCTGTCTCTCCCTTTCACTTTCTCTAAAAATCAATGGGAAAAATATCCTTGGGTGAGAATTAACAACAACAACAAAACTAGGCTTTTCCTACCTGTTTCTGTACATGCTCCACTGTTTAAAAACTTTGCCTCTGGATAAAGACATTCGTAACTCTTTTGCTGGCAGTAAGTCCGGAAGCTTCTCCCGTTGGTTGAACACACTGTGGTGCCATTCTTTGGGCACTGGTAAGGGAGTTTACAGATGCATTTCCCATTGATGCACCTCTGCCATGGATGGCAGAAGACTTTATGGCAGAAGAGATGTGTGTATTTTTCAATTAAGCACTGTCTGTCCACCAGATCCTCCTGAGATGTGTCGGATGCCAAGCTTACCTATAAAACACAAATTAAACATTGACTTAGCAACAAACCAAAGTCTTCTTTTTTGAAGATGAATAAGTGAAGAAAAGGAACAAAACAGACTCACTTACCCCATAGTACAAGGGGGATGTGGTCTGGCTGTTTTTAGAATTAGAGAAGCCCAGCTTCTAGTGCAGCTTGGGCACTTACAGTTGCCCTCATGAATGTGAGTTTCTTCATCTATAAAATGGGGATGAGCTCTTCTATTTTGCAAGGTTATTACAAAGATTAGAAATATGCATATAATGCTTGACAGGTAATCAATGGGAGCTATTATTATCCTAAAGCCAGCATAACATTCTACCTTTGAAGAAATCAACAGATCTCATCAGTCATGTTAAGGAGGAACAAATTTGATGCTAAATACAGTCTTACTAGTGGCCTGGTGCACGGATTCGTGCTCATTGAAAGGAAATTAATTAGAAGAAATATTTTAATATCACTATTTGCCCTTTCTCTATAATAGAAGTATCAACCAAATTAACGATCAACAATGACACACATGCAATTGGTACCAGCAAGAGCTTTATATGTATCATGTATGCACAAGTCAACTTAGCCTTTTATATGTATAGAATAAGCTTGCTTAGTTAGACCTGCTTTCTGGTTTAGCTAAACTTCTTCCAGCCCAGTGAAGCACCCCAACTTCTCTTTCAGGTAATTGTCAGCAATACAGCAGTAAATATCAACATGAAGCAGATTATTATTGTAGATCACGCAGGGAGAACAAAGGGTAAAATATTTAACTGCAGCCGTGTTTGACTATATTCTGTGCAGTGAGAAAACCTGAAGTCATTTTCAAGTTCCACTATTTCTTACTTCTTGTCAGTTGGGTCAAGTTTCCAAACTTTCTAAATTTTCGTTTTCCAGCTAATGAAAAGAAAATAGGATTCTATTGAGTCTCCTATCTACCTGCTCCAGGACTTCCGTGAGGATCAAATGAGATGAGGCCTGGGAAAATGCTTCACAGACATTTGGTTAAAGTGTAAAATGTTTGCACCTGGCTATAAAGTAAGTTATGTTCCTGGGCTAAAGAAACTACAAGGAGGCTAGTCGCTAGAGAGAGGAACCCAGGTGTTGCTATGTGACGTCATTGCCTGGCGCCCACAGCCACCGTTTCTGGGCTAGGCTGGGCTGTGGGCCGCATTTTGTGCCATGGGGTCTCAGCAGCGTTGACTGCGATTTGGTGGGCTGTCACTCTGGGATGGTGATGGGGCCTGTGTCCCACATTGCTTTGTCGGCACCAGATCTGCAGTGCTGTTTCTTGTAAATGGCCAGTGCGTGTCACAACAGCTCCTCATTGAGCGTCTGCCCCCTGGTGGTCAGTACGTGTCATAGTGACCGGTTGGACAGTCAGAGGGGCACTTAGCATATTAGCTTTTTATATATATAGATGGGAATGAATTGATGAGTGAAATTGATTGTTTCTATTAATAAATGCAAAACTACCTATTAAACTCCTACTGTGTGCAAAATCCTTCTCAGATGAACATGGCGTGGATTCTGCCTTCTAAGTGGAAGAGAGTCTTTCAAGGGGGTTTTTAAAAGGCCTCATGGAGGTGGCAGCAGGTGAGCAAGGGGAGGAAGAACAGGTGCTAGCAGAGGGCTGGCGCCAGCAAAGCCCAGGAGGGATGGTGCAGGCTGTATTTAGGGAATTGTGAGCAGTCCCAACTGATGGGCATGCAGTGGTGTGTGTGTGTATGTGCGCTTCAAATGGGTGGTCATTAGGAAATTGGGGAGGAAGAGGCAGCAGGAGTGAGAGTGAGAAAAGTTTGGAAAGACACTTGAGCAAGCAAAAGCAATGGGATTGGACAACTTATTGCATGTAGTGGTGGAGGATGGTTCTAGGTTTTGCGGTTGAGTGATAGTAAGGATGTATAATGACATTAATCAAAATAGATATTAAGTTAAATTAGAGCATTATGAATTTTTTAAAAAATAAAGGTTCATTTATTCTTTTAAAAAATTTGTTCTTATTGCTTTCTTATTGCTTTTTTTTGAGAGAGAGAGAGAGAGAGAGAGAGAGAAAAGTAGAGGGAGAGAGAGAAACATTGATCAACTGCCTTCTGCACATCCCCTACTGAGGAGCAACCCAGGCATGTGCCATGACCAAGAATCGAATCTACTGAGCAGCACCGGTTGGGCAGTACTATGAATTTGGTTTGAGACCTGTTGAGCGTGAGGTGCCTGAAGGACATGTATCTGGAGATATTATGTAGGAAGAGATAATGTGTGTCTGAAGCTTAGAAGACAGATTATTAGCTCATTTATCAATTAATTCAATAAATGAGTTAGTAAGCATCACCCTGTGCCTCAGGCCAGGAGAATAAATGTGCTGGTCCTACCAGCACACTAACCTGGCCGAGGAAGCTCTGATCCATGTGGGCCAGGTGCCTTTAGGACAGTGTTCCAGGCCCCTGGCTGACCAGGAGACTTGGCAACATTTCCTGGAAGACCTGATGTCTGGGTTGAGTTCTGAGGGTGCTGAGGAGGAGGCTGCTGGCAGAGGGGTGGTGGGTAGGCACTCCAGGCAGGACTGGGAGGAAGAACAGTGCACTTGAGGCTGGAGAGTAGAGTGAGAGGTGGTGGGGAGATAAGAGCAGGTCCTGAGGCAGTCACCGAGGGGCTTTAAGCTGGGAAGCAAATTTGCATTTGAGGAAAATCTTTCCGGAGATGGATCAGAGAGGGAAAAAGCCAATTAGACCTGCAGGAATCCAGAGAAATATGATGAGGGCTGGGAACAGGCCAATTGGGCCAAAAGTCAGTTGTGGAAAGCCAGCGTTCTTTCTATGCCCTAGTCACCCCCTCTAGAGATGGGTGCTCTGTCCTCTAGTCTCCCCAACCCCCAGCAACTCGAGCCCCCTCTCCTCTCAGTGCCCTCCAGCTGTGGTCACAGCAAGCTGCTGCAGAAACAAAGCAAACAATCTTTAAGTGTTATTATGAAGACAAATAAAAACCAGTCAATTAAAGCCATGCAAAATTTTGTAAAAGTCGTGCAAGTCATTTTATCTAATGTGCTTTTCAATAAACTTTATTAAATAGCCATAGAAACAAGAAAATTGGACAAATAGGTCATTCAATACACTGTCTTTTGAAACACTAACCTTGAATGAAATCTACCTGTTACACACTTTTCATGGGTCCAGGTACCACTTAGTAGAGTTGATATTTTATGGTTACTTATCTCCTACAGCAGAGACTGTCACTCTTATAGGTATCACCCTTTTATTGAAGCAGTGGTATTTTAGTTGGGTGCAAAAAGAAATCAACTTGATTTCCCCTTTATCCCTTTAGATCTTTCTGAGGTCTCATTTTTCCTTGATGTTTTGCATAGAAACTTGGACAAGTGCCATAACTTTTCAGTCACCCTTAGATTAGAGCTAAAACAAAAAGTTAAAAGATTCTTAGTCCCAGGAACAATAATATAACAACAATTACAATGCCCAGCTCCGTGTAACCATTGAAACTCTAACCTTCATTTTAGTTGAAAGCTTCTCCCTTTCTCCTCACTGAGATTCATGTTAGGGGCTGATGGGCCTGATATTCATGGAGGGAGTGGTGAAAAAACACACAAAGACAGAACATGGAGGAAAATTTACATTTAAGGAGCTGAGGATGTGGGGAAAGCCAAAGAGACTTTGCTTCCCTTGCTCAGTGTGTCTAATGTTGCAGAGAGCTTCTGAGGATGAAGACTGAAAAAAGGCCACTGAATTTAATGAGCAAAGGTCATCAGGATCCATCAAGGAAATAGTTTTGGTTGAGTGGTAGAGGCAGAAACCAAACCTTGGTGAATTGAGGCCAGAATGGGAAGTGAAGAAATGGAAGCAGAGTATAACCCTTTTCATTGGTCCTGTGCTTAGACATGGGAGACTGAACACAGGCTTTAAAAAACAAATCTCTGCAAGTTACAATAAAATGAGAATAAAATATTTTTTAAAAAAGACATAACCAATCATTCTAAAGAAAATGGGAGCCAAAATCGGTTTGGCTCAGTGGATAGAGCGTTGGCCTTCGGACTGAAAGGTCCCAGGTTCGATTCCGGTCAGGGGCATGTACCTTGGTTGCGGGCACATCCCCAGTAGGAGATGTGCAGGAGGCAGCTGATCGATGTTTCTTTCTCATCAATGTTTCTAACTCTCTATCTCTCTCCCTTCCTCTCTGTAAAATATCAATAAAATATATTTTTTAAAAAAGAAAAGAAAATGGGAGAGTACTGCAGACTTCAGATGTTATCAAAATGTTGGAAGCTAGAAAGCAGATAGGTTGGTTGTAAGGGATTTAGCAGACCTGAGAAACTGAAACCCAAGCATAATAAGGGAAGGCCAAAAGAAGAAAGCAAATTCATCCCAGAAAAGCTTAGAAATAAGCTTTAACTCTAAAGGGACTGGGTCAGTCACACGTGTCTATGGGTCCTCAATGTCCAGAGCAATAGGCTGGTGATATTTGAAGAAGTTATTAAAGGGATTCGTAAATGCATTTGTACACTTTGCCTAAAGACAGAAATAAACTATGCCTCATGCATTTATGTATACTATCTTTCCAAAGTATGTAGATCAAGAATGTCAAACTCGAGGCCCACAGACCGCATGCGGCCTGCAATGAATATTTCTGTGGGCCAGTCAATATAATGGTATGTAAGAAACGTTTTAATAAAAAATTTTAAACTTAATTTTCACAATAGACTGTTACACATAATGATTAATAACAAACTACAACGTTTGCTAATGACTGATTACTATAATCGTGTTGCATTCATTTTTCTTAGGCGTCTTATGCACAGGTGCACCATTTCACTCCACTAATACTCGCAGCAAGTATTTTAGCAGCTAATAGCCACATCATTAGTCTTGTACTGACTTGTTTGGTGTGTACAACAGGAAATATTTTGCTTTTGGAGAATAAAAAAATAGGTTTCTTTGCATTATGCTTATTAATTTGTGCAGTTATTGAGTGTCTGGTAAGTTACTGTTCAAGAAAAAATATTAATTTTTATTAAAATGTTCTATTATGTTAACAATTACTCATTTATTTCAGCCCTTGGTATTCAGCATGTCTCTACCGAAATAAACCTACTTTTCTATGATAATTGAAGCTTTTGTTTTTTGCGGCCCACATAAACTTAAATCTTGTTTAATTGGCCCGTGTTAGCCTTTGAGTTTGACATGCTTGATGTAGATGCTATTAAGATTAATAAGTAGCAGAATTATTTAAATCATCAGTGATTTAACTGTGTCACTTCCATCCCACAATAACAGACACTAAAATAACAACTACTATTATGTGTGTAGTTGATGGTATAAGATGGGGTGGTCGATCTAAGTGTTTTTTTAATGTTTATATTTGTTGTAAACATTAATACTGTTTACAAAATCTTATTTTACTCCACTTCCAGGCAAATGAGAAGGTTACATGTCCTTCTTGAGATATGGTGGTGACTCGCTTTGGCTAATAAGATATAAGCTGAAGTAACCTGTATTGGTTTCAGGTTGAATCATTTAATTGCCAGTGCTCAATGACCCAGCTTTCTCTTGCCCGGCTGAGAATAGAATACTATGTGTTGCAGAGATACCATAGACTCAAAGCAGCCTAGAATGCTGGGCCAACAAATGGAAGATACTTTCCCGGGAGAGTCACTCAGACTATAGTAGACTTTGTCTGAGCAAAAATTAACTTTTGTTGTTGTTAAGCCACTGAGATTTGGGGATTGGTGTTTATGCTGCATACCCTAGTTAATACTGACTGATAGAGACTAGATATCTAGATACAATCTCCGTAATCCCAAACCTTGAGAACCACTTGTCTAGGAAGCATGGAACCTAAATCATCCTGTGGGTGAGCTGACTGAGGCATGCCATAGAAGTTTTTCCCCCATTTTTCTTCCGTCTGGAGTTACAGACTGAAAAAGACTACCAAGTATATGGATCAGGTATTCCCAATTGACCATCTCTGTGACAATGTGGTGCATTATCTTACAAATGCAGATTCTTTGACCCAAACAATAGACCCCTGAATCAGAATCTCTGGGAGAAGACTTTGGAATCTGTACTTTAAAACAAACTCCAGCCAAAACCAGTTTGGCTCGGTGGATAAAACAAACTCCAAAGGCTGAAAACCATTCCTCTAGACCAGTGGTTCTCAACCTGTGGGTCGCGACCCCTTTGGGGGTCGAACGACCCTTTCACTGGGGTCGCCTAAGACAATCGGAAAACACATATATAATTACATATTGTTTTTGTGATTAATCACTATGCTTTAATTATATTCAATTTGTAACAATGAAATTGGGGGTGACCACAACATGAGGAACTGTATTAAAGGGTCGCGGCATTAAGAAGGTTGAGAACCACTGCTCTAGACCAATTAATTGTCAAAGTGGCTTATATATACCCTGAGAGTGTAAAGATAATCCAGTGGTTAAAATAACAGAAATTATATTAATTTATATGTCTTACTGAAAAAGTAGGAAGAAAATAATCTTTACATATATTTAAATATGGGTTGGGACTTGTCCCTGCATTCATAACATATTTATTCAATAGTTATAGAGAGCTTACTATGTGCAAGGCATTGTTCTGTATTCTGGGGCTACACGTATGAACAGCACCAGGTCAAAGAGCTTGCATTTCTAGTAGGAAATGCAGATAAAAATGAATAAAGAATAAATACAGAGTATGACATACGGTGACAAGTGCTATGTAGGGTGAGAAAGATGATGGAGAGAGAGGGGGAGGATTGCTATTTCATATAGGGTTGTCAGGGAAGACTTTGGGGAGAAGTTTACCTTAGAGCAGAAACCTGAAGGTGAGTGAGCAAGCCATGCAGATGTCTAGAGATGAAGTGTCATGGTCGGAGGAAACAGCTGGGGGGAAGCTGTGTGGTGGGAGCACATGTGCAGTGTGGTGCCTTGTTGGTCTGGAAGACAGTGTGGCTGGAGGGAGGGCAGGAGGAGGAGGTCAGGGTACGGAGGGGCAGGCAATTGATCACTGGAACTTTGTGGGCTACTCTAAAGACTTTGGCTTATTCTGTGCATGAAATGCAAAGCCATTGGAGGGTGTGAGCCCTCTGACATTTAGAGGTGGGGCAGATGTTGAAGAGTTAGTAGAGGAGATGGGAAGATGTGGCCAGTGCAGTAACAGACGAATAAACAGAGAAAGGTGGCACAGAGGCAAGGAGAAGGAGGGAGCAATCAGCAGCTGTGTCTAAGGCATCTTCAGTAAGATGGTGACCTTGACAAATGTAATTCTGGTGCAATGGTGGGAACTCAAGCCTGACTGGGTTCCAGAAAGAATGGGAAAAGAGAAATTGAGCACAGGATATTTTTGAGAGTGTTGTGTAAAATGGGGTGATAATTGGAGGGGGCTATGAGGTTAAGAGAAGGTTATTTAAAAAAAAAACTCCTCACCTGATATGTTTATTAATATGTAGAGAGAGAAAGGGAGAGAGAGAAGGAGGGAAAAGAGAGAGACAGACAGAGAGAGAGCAAGTGAGCGAGCGAGAGAAACATTGATGTGAAAGACAAACATTGATCAGCTGCCTCCTGTACACCCCCTGACTGGGGATTGAACCTGCAACCTTTTGGTGAACTGGATGACGCTCCAACCAAGGCACCCAGCCAAGGCAAGAGGGTTTTTGTTTTAAGACAGAGGTTCACATACATGAGCTTGATAAAAGGAACATTATGGACTATTTGATCTAGTTTTAGTTAACATGATCTTTAACATGATCTTCACAAATGGACAGTGGCTTAGACATTCTTATAGAGAAATGAATGCTGGATTGAAAATAATGCCAAAATGCAGCACCAGTGAATAAGAAAACGACTGTCTACAACACTTCTAAGCACAGCAGAAGCTGCTCAGCAGCCACATTATGGGGTTAAAAAGAAATGAAAAACTGTTCAGATACAACAGAAAGCCAGCCTGCCCCCTAATCAAATTATTTGAAATATAGATTTACATCTACTATCATTCATGATGAATCTCTCTCTACCATATGTGCTTAATTGTATATGTTGCTCTTTGTGAGGTATCTTTTCCAGCTAGTATGCAATATGCCATTAAGAGCAAATGAAAAATTATAAAACTAATGAGCTGTGTTTAGTGATATTATTCCATTAAAGATTAATGGTGAAAATTATTAAATACTAGAGGCCCGGTGCACAAAAATTTGTGCACTCAGATGGGTCCCTCAGCCTGGCCTGTGCCCTCTTGCAGTCTGGGGCCCCTCAGGGGCCCCTTCCCCTGGCTGCTGGCACCAGTTTTCCTCCAGACCCGTAACCCAGGCCTTCGCTCTTTGCCGGGAGGGGCCAGAGCGGAGGGGGGGGGGCTTAGCTCTTCGCTCGCTGTGCGGGCCCCTGGGGCTTGGCAGAGGCCGGCGTGGCGGACTTCCCTCTTTACTCTTCCCTCACCACGCTGGCCTTCGCTCGCTGCTCCTGCCTGAGGCCAGCTGGCTCCACTCTGTTGCTTGGCGCCTACGTATGCAAATTAACTGCCATCTTTGTTGGCGGTTAACCACCATCTTTCTTGGCAGTTAATTTGCATATCGCCCTGATTAGCCAATGGGAAGCATAGCAAAGGTACGGTCAATTACCCTTTTTGTCTTTTACTAGATAGAATTATTTATGTGTTCAAAATTTGGTTTGTCTTTAAGGTGCATTTATTTGTACAGCAGTGTTTTATTATTTAAAAGTAAATATATTCACATATATTGGTAGTACATATTAAAATTTTTAGCAATTACTACTATAGCCTAGTCATCTATAAAACATGATTTAACTTCTTTAGCAGAGGCAGCTTTTTGGTGTATATGGACTTATTTTTTTGGGGGGGGGGTCCTTTCCTTGGTATTTGTAATGATGTAACAATTATTTTGATGTAAATTTTATTTTTTTTTCTAGAAAGGACTACAATGAAACCATTTTTCATAGATGGTTGGCCATTGGAAAGCAAATAAGAAACAGTCTCCTAGTCAACCCCAGCATGCTTTACCTGTGGTTTCTTCCTCTGATTCAATCTTTTTGGGTTTTGGGCTTCATCCTATAAACAAAAGAAAAGAATGCTCACCCATGCCCAAAGCGAGGAAAAGTCCACCCTTTCCCATCCTACTGCTTTTTATGAAAAAGTAGAAAGCCCCCTTCTGCGGCTAACTAGCTGTGACTTCACCTTCCTGATTCTGTTTCCTCTTCTATAAAATGTGGAAAATAAAAATGAACATTTCAGATCCTATACAAATGCTACAACGATGTGATTGTGGGAGATTGGATATGGCCCCAATTGAAAAAGTAGGAAAAAAAAATCTTTACTAATATTTAAATATGGGTTGGGACCTGTGCCTGCATTTATAATAATTCATTCAATATTTATAGAGAGCCTACTGTGTGCGAGGCACTGTTCTAGCTTTTTGGGATACAACTATGAATATCACCAAGTCAAAGAGCTTACATTTCTAGTAGGAAAAGAAGATCAAAATGATTAAGAAATAAATACATAGTATGACATATAGTGACAAATGCTATGTACGGTGAGAAAGATAGAGATGGTGGAGAGAGAGGGAAGGATTGCTATTTCATATAGGGTTGTCAGGAAAGACTTTGGGAAGAAGTTTACCTTAGAACAGAAACCTGAAGGTGAGTGAACAAGCCATGCAGATGTCTAGAGATGAAGTGTCATGGTCAGAGGAAAAAGCTGGGGGGAAGCTGTGTGGTGGGAGCACATGTGCAGTGTGGTGCCCTGTTGGTCTGGAGGACAGTGTGGCTGGAGGGAGAGCAGGAGGAGGAGGTCAGAGTACGGAGGGGCAGGCAATTGATCATTGGAACTTTGTGGGCTACGTAAAGATTTTGGCTTATTCTGTGCATAAAATTTAAAGCCATTGGAGGGTGTGAGCCCTATGACATTTAGAGGTGAGGCAGATGTTGAAGAGTTGGTAGAGGAGATGGGAAGATGTGGCCAGTGCAGTAACAGACGAATAAACAGAGAAAGGTGGCACAGAGGCAAAGAGAAGGGAGGGGCGATCAGCAGCTGTGTCTAAGGCATCTCCAGTAAGACGGTGACCTTGACAAATATAATTCTGGTGCAATGTTGGGAACTCAAGCCTGACTGGGTTCCAGAAAGAATGGGAAAAGAGAAATTGAGCACAGGATATTTTTGAGAGTGTTGTGTAAAATGGGGTGATAATTGGAGGGGGCTATGAGGTTAAGAGAGGGTTTTTTTTAAGTTTATTAATATTTAGAGAAAGGAGGGGGGAGAGTTAGTGGAAAGAGAAAAAGAGAGGGGAGACAGAGAGAGAGAGAGAGAGAGAGAGAGAGAGAGAGAGAGAGAGAGATTTATGTGAAATACAAACATTGATTAGTTGCCTCCTTACACCCCCTGACTGGGGATTGAACCCACAACATTTTGGTGAACTGGATGATGCTCCAACCAATTAAGGCACCCAGCCAAGGCAAGAGGATTTTTGTTTTAAGACAGAGGTTCACATACATGTGCTTGATAAAGGAACATTATGGACTATGTGATCTAGTTTTAGATAACATGATCTTTAACATGATCTTCACAAATGGACAGTGGCTTAGACATTCTTATAGAGAAATGAATGCTGGATTGAAAATAAAGACAAAATGCAGCACCAGTGAATAATAAAACGACAGCCTACACTTCTAAGCACAGTAGAAGCTGCTCAGCAGCCACATTATGGGGTTTAAAAAATGAAAAACTGTTCAGATATAACAGAAAGCCAGCCTGCCCCCTAATCAGACTATTTGAAATATAGATTTACATCTACTATCATTCATGATGAATCTCTCTCTATGTGCTTAATTGTGTATGTTGCTCTTTGTGAGGTATCTTTTCCAGCTAATATGCAATATGCCATTAAAATCAAATAAAAAATATCAAAACTAATGAAATGTATTTAGTGATATTATTTCATTAAAGAGTAATGGTGAAAATTATTAAAATGTTATTTATGTGTTCAAAATTTGGTTTGTCTTTAAGGTGCATTTATTTGTACAGCAGTGTTTTATTATTTAAAAGTAAATATATTCACATATACTGGTAGCACATATTAAAATTGTTAGCAATTACTACTATAGCCTAGTCATCTATAAAATGTGATCTAACTTCTTTAGCTGAGGCTGCTCTTTTGTATATATGGATTATTGTATTATTTTTTTGGGGGGAGGGTCCTTTCCTTGGTATTTGTAATGATGTAACAATTATTTTGATGTAAATTTTTTTTTCTAGAAAGGACTACAATAAAACCATTTTAGATAGATGGTTGGCCATTGGAAAGCAAATAAGAAACAGTCTCCTAGTCAACCCCAGCATGCTTTACCTGTGGTTTCTTCCTCAGATTCAATTTTTTTTGGTTTTGGTCTTCATCCTATAAACAAAAGAAAAGAATGCTCACCCATGCCCAAAGCGAGGAAAAGTCCACCCTTTCCCATCCTACTGCTTTTTATGAAAAAGTAGAAAGTCCCCTTCTACTGCTAACTAGCTGTGACTTCACTTTTCTGATTCTGTTTCCTCTTCTATAAAATGTGGAAATTAAAAATAATGTCCTCACAGAGTTGTTGTGAGGATCCAATGAAAACCCATGGGAAAGCACAAATGAACATTTAAGATCCTATACAAATGGTATAACGATGTGATTGTGGGAGATTGCATATGGCCCCCAATTCTTCTATTGAAAAAGTAGGAAAAGATAATCTTTATTAATATTTAAATATGGGTTGGGTCTTGTGCCTGCATTCAAAACATATTCATTCAATAGTTATAGAGAGCCTACTATGTGCAAGGCACTGTTCTAGCTCCTTGGGCTATAACTGTGAACAGCACCAAGTTAAGGAGCTTACATTTCTAGTAGGGAAAGCAGATAAAAATGAATAAGGAATAAATACATAGTATGGCATATGGTGACAAATGCTATGTATGGCGAGAAAGATAGAGATGATGGAGAGAGGGGGAAGGATTGCTATTTCATATAGGGTTGTCAGGGAAGACTTTGGGAAGAAGTTTACCTTAGAACAGAAACCTGAAGGCGAGTGAGCTAGCCATGCAGATGTCTAGAGATGAAGAGTCATGGTCGGAGGAAACAGCTGGGGGGAAGCTGTGTGGTGGGAGCACATGTGCAGTGTGGTGCCCTGTTGGTCTGGAGGACAGTGTGGCTGGAGGGAGAGCAGGAGGAGGAGGTCAGAGTACAGAGGGGCAGGCAATTGATCATTGGAACTTTGTGGGCTACTGTAAAGACTTTGGCTTATTCTGTGCATGAAATGCAAAGCCATTGGAGGGTGTGAGCCCTCTGACATTTAGAGGTGGGGCAGATGTTGAAGAGTTAGTAGAGGAGATGGGAAGATGTGGCCAGTGCAGTAACAGACGAATAAACAGAGAAAGGTGGCACAGCGGCAAGGAGGAGGGAGCGATCAGCAGCTGTGTCTAAGGCATCTCCAGTAAGATGGTGACCTTGACAAATGTAATTCTGGTGCAATGGTGGGAACTCAAGCCTGACTGGGTTCCAGAAAGAATGGGAAAAGAGAAATTGAGCACAGGATATTTTTGAGAGTGTTGTGTAAAATGGGGTGATAATTGGAGGGGGCTATGAGGTCGGTCAAGAGAGGGTTTTTTTAATCCTTACCTGATATTTTTATTAATATTTAGAGAGAGAGAAAGGGGAGATAGAGGGAGAGAAAGAGAGAGAGAAAGAAACATTGATGTGAAAGAGAAACATTGATCACTTGCCTCCTATACACCTTTTAACTGGGGATTGAACCTGTAACCTTTTGGTGAATTGGACGATGCTCCAACCAACTAAGGCACCCAGCCAAGGTAAGAGGGTTTTTGTTTTAAGACAGAGGTTCACATACATGAGCTTGATAAAAGGAACATTATGGACTATATGATCTAGTTTTAGATAACATGATCTTTAACATGATCTTCACAAATGGACAGTGGCTTAGACATTCTTATAGAGAAATGAATGCTGGATTGAAAATAATGCCAAATTGCAGCACCAGTGAATAAGAAAACGACAGTCTACAACACTTCTAAGCACAGCAGAAGCTGCTCAGCAGCCACATTATGGGGTTAAAAGAAATGAATAACTGTTCAGATATAACAGAAAGCCAGCCTGCCCCCTAATCAGACTATTTGAAATATAGATTTACATCTACTATCATTCATGATGAATCTCTCTCTATGTGCTTAATTGTATATGTTCTCTTTGTGAGGTATCTTTTCCAGCTGATATGCAATATGCCATTAAAATCAAATGAAAAATATCAAAACTAATGAAATATTTTTAGTGACATTATTTCATTAAAGATTAATGGTGAAAATTATTAAAATGTTATTTATGTGTTCAAAATTTGGTTTGTCTTTAAGGTTCATTTATTTGCACAGCAGTGTTTTATTATTTAAAAGTAAATATATTCACACTAGTGGCTCCGTGCATGAAATTCATGCAATTAAAAGGGAATTAATTAGAGGAAATATTTAAATATTGCTATTTGCTCTTTCTGTATAATAGAAGTGTCAGAGATGAAAGAAAATTAGTAAAATGTATATGAAAATCTTCCCCGTCAGGGTCTTGGATGCGCCGCATCACCTAGAGCAGCCGTGGGCAAACTACGGCCCGCGGGCCGGATCCGGCCTGTTTGAAATGAATAAAACTAAAAAAAAAAAAAAAAGACCGTACCCTTTTATGTAATGATGTTTACTTTGAATTTATATTAGTTCACACAAACACTCCATCCATGCTTTTGTTCCGGCCCTCCGGTCCAGTTTAAGAACCCATTGTGGCCCTCGAGTCAAAAAGTTTGCCCACCCCCTGACCTAGAGTCAAGTCTCTGCCCACCACCTGCACATGCTTTGAAAACGCAGGAGATCCAGAACTGGCTGGCCCCACCCCCGTCAAGCCCCTCTGGGCGGGGGGCACAGCCTCAGGTTCCCCGGCCTGACACCAGTTGGGGGGGTGCTGTCTCAGTTCCCCCGTCAAGCCCCGTTGGGCAGGGGGCGCAGCCTCAGGTCCCCTGGCACAGTGCAGGGGTAGGTGGTGGGGCCTGAGGTCCCCCGTCAAGCCCTGCTGGGCAAGGGGCACAGCCTGAGGTCCCCCAGCCCAGTGCAGGTGAGGGGGGCACAGCATGAGGTCCCCCAGCCTGAGGTCTCCCAGCCCAGAGCTGGGTCAGGCGGCGTGGCCTTAGGTGTCCTGGCCCAGCGCCAGAGCAGGGACATGGCCTGAGGTCCCCTTTCAAGTCCCGCTGGGCGAGGGGTGCAGTCTGAGGTCTCTGTCAAGCCCTGCTGTGGGGGAGGGGGGGCATGGCTGAGGTCTCCTGGCCAGGCGTCAGGGCGGGGGGCACGACCTGAGGTCTCCCGTCAAGCCCCGCGGGGTGGGGGGCATGGCCTGAGGTCCCTTGCCCCATCCAGGTGCCATGCAGCCTCAGGTCCCTGCTGTTCTGTCATGACGTTATGGTGTCCCGGCTAATTTGCATATTCCTCTATTATATAGATAGATATACTGGTAGCACATATTCAAAATTTTTAGCAATTACTACTATAGCCTAGTCATCTATAAAACGTGATCTAACTTCTTTAGCTGAGACTGCTCTTTTGTGCATATGGACTTATTTGGGGGGGGGGGGGTCCTTTCCTTGGTATTTGTAATGATGTAACAATTATTTTGATGTAAATTTTATTTTTTTTTAGAAAGGACTACAATAAAACCATTTTAGATAGATGGTTGGCCATTGGAAAGCAAATAAGAAACAGTCTCCTAGTCAACCCCAGCATGCTTTACCTGTGGTTTCTTCCTCTGATTCAATCTTTTTGGGTTTTCGTCTTCATCCTATAAATAAAAGAAAAGAATGCTCACCCATGCCCAAAGCGAGGAAAAGTCCACCCTTTCCCATCCTACTGCTTTTTATGAAAAAGTAGAAAGTCCCCTCTGCGCTAACTAGCTGTGACTTCACCTTCCTGATTCTGTTTCCTCTTCTATAAAATGTGGAAATTAAAAATAATATCCTCACAGAGTTGTTGTGAGGATCCAATGAAAACCCATGGGAGAGCACAAATGAACATTTAAGATCCTATACAAATGCTATAACAATGTGATTGTGGGAGATTGCATATGGCCCCAATTCTTCTATCCTCCCTTCATCTCTGTCCTAACCTGTGCCTCTCACTGGTGCAGGGTGTATTTTACTACCTCTAGACCCTGGGCCTGGCCTTCTGACTTGTTTTGGTCAATAGGATGTCAGAAGATGTGACGGAAGAGATGTTTGTGCAACTGGTTTTATCCTTTTGCTTTTCTGTCATATATTCTGAGAACAACATGGCCAGGCTACTAAAGAAGAACCCCGTATCTGTAGATTCACTTCCTGCAGTTACAGTTATCTAAGGTCAACTGAGATTCCAAAATATTAAATAGAAAATTCCAGAATTACACAATTTATAAGTTTTAAATCACATGCTGAAATCTCATGCTATCTCACTCCGTCCCACCAGGGATATGGATTACCCTTTGTCCAGCATATACACACTACGTATGCTACCCACCCATTAGTCATTGGGTTATCAGATCAACTGTTAGTGGTACTGCAGTGCTTAAGTAACTTAATTATGTCAATATTGCTCAAGTAACTTAACAACGGCCAAAGCCATTCACATGACTTTGATTACAATATATTGTTAAAACTGTTCTATTTTATTATTATTTATTGTTGTTAATCTCTTACTATGCCTAATTTATAAATTAAACTAAACTCTATCATAGGTATGTATATATAGGAAAGAAATATAGTATATATAGGGTTCAGTATTATATGCAGATTCAGACATTCATTGAGGTTCTTAGAACATATTCCCCATGAACAAGGTGGGGACCACTGTATATATAGATGTATATATGAAATCATGCCTGTAAAATTCAAAATACTTAGTACAGTACAATACAAATAAGGATAAAAGTAATAGATAAATATTTTTAACTATATTAATGTACTTACTGAAAAAGGAAAAAAATTATACCTGTATATAGATCTGTTGTAAAAATGAATAATAATATTATAGTTTAACAATTAAATACACAAATAAAAAAGAATTAAATACACAAATAAAAAAGAATAATACATTTTATTTTAAAGATATTATTTATTTTAAAGATATTATTCTCCCAGCTTTGGATTTAGTTTGTTCTTCTTTTTCTAGTTCTTTAAGGTGTAAAGATAGATTGTTTTGAGGTCTCTGTTTTGTTTTTATTATAGGCATTCACTGCTATGAGTTTCTCTCTGAGCACACGCGCTTTTGCCACATCCCATATGTATTGGTATGTTGTATTTTTGTTTTCATTCATCTCTAAGTTTTTCTATTTTCCCTTGTGATTTCTTTGGCCATTTGTTTAAGAGTATGTTGTTTAATTTCCACACATCTGTGAACCTTCCAGTTTTCCTGTTACTGATTTTTAGCTTTATTCCATTGTTTTTAGAGAAACTAGTACTTCATATGATTTCAACATTTTTAAATTTATTGAGACAAGGCCTAACATATAGTGCACCCTGGGGCATATTTCATGTGAACTTGAGAAAAGTGTGTATTCTGCTCTTGTTGGATGGAGT
Source organism: Myotis lucifugus (assembly GCF_000147115.1). Classification (NCBI taxonomy): domain Eukaryota; kingdom Metazoa; phylum Chordata; class Mammalia; order Chiroptera; family Vespertilionidae; genus Myotis; species Myotis lucifugus. The sequence goes on along the minus strand of NW_005871401.1, from coordinate 79,580 downwards.
GCTCTATACATATCTGGTTGTTAGATCAGTTTGGCTTTGGTGCTCTTAAAGTCTTTTATTTTCTTTTTGATCTTGTGTCTAGGTTTTCTATCCAGTATGGAACGTGAGGTATTGAAGTCTCCAACTATTACTATAGAATTGTCTTGGCCTCCCTTCAGTTGTGTCAATGTTTGAATCATATATTTGGGGCTCTATTGTTTGGTGTGTATATTTTTATAATTATTATATATTTTAATAAACTGACTCTTTTTCATATCTAATGTCCTTTTTTGTCTCTTGTACCAAGAGACAATTAAAGTCAATTTTGTCTTGCATTAGTGTGGACTCTACACCTCTTTCTTGGTTAGTATTTGCATGGAATATCATTTTCCAATTTTTTACTTTCAAGCTATTTGTCATTGGATCTAAAGTGGGTCTTCTGTAGACAGCATATGGTTTGATCATAGTTTTTTTAAAAAATAAATTCTGCCAATCTTTGTCTATTTATTGGAGAATTTAATGTATTTACATGTAAATTAATTGCTAAGGAAGGTCTTACTTCTGCCTTTTGCTATTCTTTTTCTCTATACCCTGTACCTTTTTGTTCTTTATTTCCTCCATTATTATGCCTTTTTTATGCGTTTAGTTGATTTTTTTTATAGTGCTGTTTTGATTCTTTTCTCATTTCCTTTTTTTTTTTTGGAGGAGTATATATTTAAAGATGTTTTCTTTGTGGTTACCATGGGGATTATACGTTAAACCTTGATTTATAGCAATTTTGTTTGCATTAATACCAATCTAGCTTCAAGAGCATATAAAAACTCTGCTCCTGTATAGTTCATACCCTCTGTATGGTTCCATAGTATAATAATAATACTCTGTTATTATTGTCACACATTACATCTTTATACATTGTGTCATTGTTAACATAGATTTATGATTATATTTATACATTTGCCTTTTAAATCATTGAGGAAATAAAAAGAGTAGATATGAACTAAAAGTATAATAACATTGGTGTTTGTATTTACCTACATAAATACAAAAGTATTTACCTTTACAGGGGCTCTTTGTTTCTTCACGTGGCTTCAAGTTACTGTATAGTGTCCTTTTGTTCAGCCGGAAGCACTCCCTTTCTTGTGGTGCATTTCTTGTAGAACAGGTCTACCAGCAACTAACTCCATCAACTTTTGTTCATCTGAGAATGTCTTCATTTCTCCATTTTTTGTTTTTTAAATATTTTATATGGTAAAAATATAGCAAAAACATTTTTTGTTCAAAGAGGAAAAAATATATTGCTGTGACTACATTTCTAAGGATGATTTAAGTAGTGGCTGGCTCCTCATCTGTGTACTGTAGTGTAGGTTGACTTCAATCATGACTTTTCCAGCTTTAACCATTTATCAAAGCCAAAGTCATGCTTTAAAGACACATGAAGAAACAGAGCAAGTGGAAACCAACCTTGATCATGGCTTATGTCCTCGATTCTTTATTTCTGTTGTATCAAACACTCCCATGTTACGACTTGGCACCATAATGAACTGATAGACATTCCAAGTAGCAACAGGCAAGTTGAGAAGGAAGATGAACCAGTTCAATGAAATGAGCATTAATTCAGTGACAGTGGTATGACCAATCTGGAAATTCTGTAATTACCTACTTGCTTAATGTCAAGCAACATGATCTAGTATTAATGTAATCATATTCTAAATCAGACAATGTAATTATGAAGTATACTGAGAGGAAGATGAATGAGCAGCAGTCAAGGATAGAGAAGACAAACACCAATGCCTCCATCCTCATCCTTCTCTACTGCTGATCTTTCCATCAAGCCGACTCTGGTGCCCCTTAATTTCTCCATTTTTAAAAGAAAGCTTTGTTGAATATAGAATTCTTGGTTGACAGTTCTTTTCTTTCAGGACATTAAAAATGTCATCCCACTATCTTCTGTCCTTTGTGGTTTCTGATGAGAGAGATGCGAATCTTATTGAGGATTCGTTGTCCAAGATGAGTTGCTTTCTTCTTGCTATTTTCAAGATTTTCTGTTTTGTTCTTTAATAGTATCATTATAATGTGCCTTGGTGTGGATTTCTTTGTGCTATCTTCTGTGGGGAAGTAAGCTCCCTGAAACTGTAGATTCCTATCTTTCTCAAATTTGGGAGATTTTGGTTATTATTTCTTCTGATATCCTCTGTAAGTGTTTCTCTTTTCCCTCTGAGATTCTCATTATGGATATATTGATATGCTTGATGGTGTCCTATAGGTCTCTTAGGCCCTTGTAATTTTTTTCTTTTTACTCCTGAGATTGGATAATTTAATTGCCTGATCCTAAAGTTCACTTGCTCTTCTGCATGCTTATCTGTTGTTAAAGCCTTCTAGTGAGTTTTTTCATTTTCATTATTACACTTTTCAGCTTCAGAATTTGTCTGAATCTTTTTTATAATTTTTATCTCTATTTAAATGCTCTATTTGTTCATATGTCCTCCTCCCAGTTTTCTCTAGCCCTTTGAAGGTATTAGAGACAGTTGATGTAAAGTCTTTGCCTGGTAAGTCCAAAGTCTGTTCTTTGTCAGGGACCATATCTGTTAATTTCTCCTGTGAATAGGCTGTATTTTCTTGTTTCATTGAATGCTTCATAATATTTTGTTGAAGACTGGACATTTTTAATATTATAATGTAGTTACTCTTGAAAACAGATTCTTCTCAGGGTTTGCTTTTCTTGCTTATTGCAGACTATAGCTGTTTGTTTAGTGACTTTTCTTAAGTTTTTGTGAACTTTATTTTTTGTGTGTTGTCTTTGAAGTCTCTGTTCCTTTATCTTGTATTCAGTTAGTGTTTAGACAAAGATTTCCTTGATCATAAGAAGCCAGAGAGAAAGAGAGTGAGAGTGAGAAAAAGAGAAAGGGAGAGAGAAGAGAATAAAAGAGAAAGGAAGAAAGGAAGAAAGGAAGGAAGGAAGAGCATGTATGTTGCTTTCTAAAGTCCTGAATATATACAGGTGCTGTTGAAAGCCTTAATTTCCTATGGATACTCTTCCCCTACCTTTTCCTCCCAAGCTTTAGCATCCTATGGTGTGTCTCAACTGTGATATTTTGTCCCAGATGGCTGTGGGTTGTTTTCTTGCCATACAATGCTTGAGGAATGCCTGCTGCCTTTCCTCCTCTGAATGAGGTCCGAGTTAGGTAAAATAAAGACAAATACATTGTGTTAGGCTTTCAAGCAGCCCCAAGGCAGGTTAGAACAGACAAACAATTATTTTAAAATAAAGTCTGCTCTGCTCCTTCTAGAGCTGGGGACTAGAGTTCCACCCTGGGAATGCGGATTGCCATCTTCAAGACAGCCACTGAGCTGGGGACACGGTGGGGCAAGGGCAAGTAGAAATGCCACAAAGCTTTCCTACCATTTTAACGTTTCCTTTCCTGTCATTCAGAGTTCACTTAGGTGCCATTGACCTTTGACTGATAGCCAGAGCTCTAAGTTAGTTCTGACAGTCGGCTTGGTTTTTTCTGTCTTTTTATGCCATTTTGGTTGGCCTCCTTCTCGGCACTGAATGTAGCCTCCTGGGCATATTCTATTCCCAGCATCTTGTTACTCAGCTGAACATTACTCTAGTCCTTCCTTTCTGAAATGCTACCCATTTATATCAAGATTTATGATCAACTTTAAGAGTAAAAGAGACATTTAAGATTTCAGGGTGGGATTATACCACAGCACAGTGCCACCCCAGTAGACAACTATGTTGAGCGGAGCACTTGGCTTCCCTGTTCTTTAAGATCCCTTGGTTATTCCTACAGCAGTCTCTCCCTCTGTGCTCTGGAGTTTGTCACCGTTCTCTCCTGCGTCTCTTTACCTCTTTGCCTGAGTAGGTTCAGTAACTTCTTATTTCATTATTCAGGACAATGCAAGTCTATCCCACTCCCAGCCACCTCTGCCATTAACATATCTATGGCCGAATCAGTTCATCAGAATGCTTTGATATAAAAAGGGAGAGGGCATGTTTATTACCTGGAAGGAAATCTGCTCCCAGCTTTCAAAATAACAAAGATTTCTTGCAGCTGTATATATTTTGTTTTATTTGAAAATTTAGATACATTTTAAAACTTCTTTGAACACATTTATATTGTCCCTATGGTAACCTCCATTTAAAAGTAGTTACTTCCCAGATTCCATTTTCTTTTATAAACTAACTAGAAGCCCGGTGCATGAAATTTGTGCATTGGGGGGGGGGGGTGTCCCTCAGCCCAGCCTGCACCCTCTCCAATCTGGGATCCCTCTCACAATCCAGGACTGCTGGCTCCTAGTTGCTCACCTGCCTGCCTGCCTGATTGCCCCTAACCACTCCCCTGCCAGCCTGATCAGTGCCTAACTGCTCCTCTGCTGGCCCAATTGCCCCTAACTGCCCTCCCCTGCCGGCCTGGTCACCCCTGTCCTCCCCTGCAGACCTGGTCACCCCTAACTGCCCTCCCTTGCCAGCCTGGTTGCCCCCAACTGCCCTCCCCTGCAGGGCTGGTCTCCCCTAACTGCCCTCCCTTGCCAGCCTGGTTGCCCCCAACTGCCCTCCCCTGCAGGGCTGGTCTCCCCCAACTGCCCTCCTCTGCTGGCCATCTTGTGTGTTGGAGTGATGGTCAATTTGTATATTAATCTTTTATTAGATAGGATATTTTAAGAAGTTCTGAAAATTTCACAAATATGATAGTAACTCCTCTCAGAATGCTGTTGGTTAAATGAATAAAGACAACTTTATTGTTGGATTATTGTTTAGTGAAAAAAAAAGAGGCTTTTTTTTCTTTTTGTAAGTGAAAACTACTATTTTTAGTTTTTTGAAAAATAAAATTCTGTTTTTGTTCCAGGAACTGAAAATATAGCTGAAATGTCTTTTTTATTCCTTCAAAAAAACAAATTTTTCTTATTATAAATCAGCACACTTTTTGGTATTTAAAAAAGAAAAGTGAAGGATGAGTAAGACAGAATTTCTGAATTCTGAAAATTCATAAATGTATAAAACAGAAAATAAAAGTCACCAGTAATCCTATCACTCAGAGATACCAGTTGTTATCTGTTTGATATATACTCTCCTAGAACTTTTAAATTGACATTTATTTAAGCAGCTACATTTGTGTGTGAGTGTGTATACACACAGATACATGTACATATGTGTGTGTATATTTTTTATTTAACAAGCAGATTTTAGTAAGGTCTTTTTTTAGTAAATATAGAATGCATTGTTTTTATGGGTACATGGTAGTTCATTTATGGATGTGCAATCATTTGATCAGTCTCTTATAAATGAGCATTTAGTTTATTTTCATTTGCTTTCTGCTATAAACATTGCATATATATATATATATTTTAGAAGTTATAGGAAATTAAAAATATGTAATTCTGATTTCTTAGGTAGTTTTCTTTAAATATTTGCTTCTATAAATTGTGCCTAAATATTTGCTTCTATAAATTGTGCCAAGACAAAGACAGTTTTTGGAATCATATTTTAAAATGCTACGATCACAAAAGTAGGATGGCCTTCCAACCTGGCTACAATCTGTCATTTCAGCTTTAACTCTATGAATTGCCCACAGAGTCTCCACTCTGATCAAATGGGTTTATTCATCTGGTGATAGAAAAGAGCCTGCACTTCGCTATCTTCCTGCCATAGCACTGGCTGCTTCTCCAGGCTGGGAAGGCTGGAGATCACTTTCTCTTTCTCCCCACGGATCAAATCGAATTCAGAAATACTGTAAGTCTAGCTCAAATCTCAGTCCATAAACTCTTCCTGACCTCCTAGCAGGAAGGAATTTTTCCTTCCATTGAAGTCCCTTGGCACATGGTATTTGCACCATTTTGAGGGGCAATAAAAATATACTGTCTTGTAACAGTTCCTTGTCTTGTTTTTTTTTTTTATTTTCAAATGTTATTTGAATCTTATTTCTTACTTTCCCACTGGCATATTTCTATCATCTTGCTACAACTGTACCAAAAGACGACTGAAGGAAGAGATCAGCCTTGCCATTTGCTCAGCACTGAACTTTGCACATAGAAGGAGCTTGGTAAATATTTGTTTATTTAAATATGTTTTTATTGATTTTTTTTAGGGAGAGAAAAAGGGAGAGGGAGAGAGAGAGAGAGAGAGACATTGATATGAGAGAGCAACATCAATCTGTTGCCTCCCACAGGAGCCGGACCAGGGATGGAACCCGAAACCTGAGTATGTGTCCCGACAGGGAATCGAACCTGTGACCTTTCCATGCACGGGGACGACGCTCAACCAACTGAGCCACACAGCCAGGAAAATATTTATTTATTTAATATGATGACTATGAATTACAGATCTATATCACTAAAATTCTCATTCAGTTTAATTTCTATACACAGATAAAAGCATACAAAACAGCCATTTCTTAAAGCTCTTTCCGCAAGACAGTAACAGAAATCTCTGTTACTGACTATATCCTGCCATTGTTGTTAACTGGGCTGTGTAATCTTTAAATCAAAAGAATGTCTCAAGATTTTTATATATTTTTACAATATTTAAAATGTTTTCTTAAAATAGTTTGCATAAACATCGAATCACTTACCTTACAGAAACTTAAGTGGAAGCACAAAAGTAACAGGAGAGCATGGGCAAGCTTCATGGTGGAGACGTTCAGGGTCTGCGTCTCTACTGTGGATGCTTCTCTGCCCCAGATAGTTTTTTCAAATTTAATTTTTAACCTCTGAAAAAATATTTAAAAAGATCAAGCCTTCTAAAGGGCTTTGTACTTTTGAACTCAAAGAGAATTTGGCTACAGTTCAAATAGTTTACCGTAACTGAAACAAAAAAAAAAAGGCCTTTCAGCAAATAGAAGAGGGAGGCGACCAATAGGGACTGCATTTCCTCCAGAGGAAACTGATTTTCTACTGAATAATACCTCTATTCTGTTTCCTAGGGAGGACAGAAACTACACTGCAAGACAACTTTTTGTGCTTGTGGTAAAATAAAATTATAACATTTCCCCTCAAGGTTGAAGACCAGGCGACGGCAAGAAGTAAAAGTGCATCAGATGAAAGGCTATGCTGAATACCTTAAAATCCTCCACCAAACAGTTCCTGTAGCATGCATCAAGTTGTATTCTCTGAGCACAAAAATAAATACTTTTTAAAATAAGTATTCTTGCCCTGGCACCAACGACAATGCAGGATTCATGTGTGTTTGTAAAATAAATTTGTGACCGCATTTCTGTTGTCACTGTTTGGCTTCTCCTGAAGCAGACGTGAGACAGAGTTGGGGGTTGGGGGTGGAGGGGCGGGTGGGAGGGGTAGGGGGGGCGGGAGGAGGAAAGGGGGAGGCCTGCGGGTGCAAGATGCCTGTTAGGAACGATCCAGTGAAAGGAATGGGAGAAGGAGCAGGAATGAGCAGAGAGAGAAGTCGGACTGCCAGGCAGGTTTGTCAAAGCCTTGGCCCGCTTATGGGAGCTCTGGAGTGAGTGTGCCTGTCCCAGGCTCCCTGGGTCACAGTGTCCCTGGGTCAGGCAGAAACGCCTGGACCATTAGACCCTGTCTAGTTCAGTCACTCGGTGTAGGTTGTCCAGGAAAGACATGCCTTCGGGTGAGGCAGTTTTCTGTAGCGGAGGCAGACCCTGAAGGAACTGACCGATTCTGTGAGAACAAAGTGTCAGCAAAACCTTCCTTGAAGAAGGGATCTGGGAAAATCCCTTCTTCGATGTGAGAGGTGTTTCCTTGTCTTTCAGAGCTCACCATGTACACTTTTTAGATCTATTTGCCATATATGCTCCCAGTGGCTCCTTCAAAATGTCAGTGGGTCTCTCTTCTGGAAGGAAAAGTTAGAGGAGGGAGGTGTCCCTGTCGTTGATCTTGGGGCTGCAGCTGCTACTCATCTGGTCCACTCTAGATTCCCTTCACCCTGACCTCCTACCTCCCGGCCTCAGTAGCTTACCTGATGGAATAACCTCTCCCAGAAGTGGCCAGTGGTCTGAGCCCCTGGTTATCAGGCCTCTCTAGTTGCCCTTGCCTGTCACAAGAGGCACCCAAGTCGTTCGTACGGCCCCATACATATTACATAACAGCTGTCCTCCTTCCTCCGAATGACCGGGGCCAGTAAACCCTGTCAGGATGATGACGCCTCTTCATTCCTGTTGGTCTCTAGACACCAGGAGCCCAATGTACAATGGGTAGAAGGTTTAGCTTATAATCCAGTGTGATTCTTGCTGTGCCCTTCGGAGAACAAGACCTCTAATCCTGCAGAGTCCACGGTTGTGGGGACAGGAAGCAAAAAGTCCCCAACTGGTCATTGGGAAGAGAGAATCAAGAAGTTATCATGGTACAGACAGTATATGATATAGTTTAGGAAGAAAGAATGACAGAGAAAGAGCTTTGGGCACCTCCTAAATTTATATATATGTATCTATTAGTGAAGACTGAGAAGTAATTGGCAATAAAGGAGAAGGCAAACCAGGAGAGTTTCATAAAAGTGATGGTGAGTGTGGCTATTCCCGATTCTATTTCTTGATTCCCCAGCCTGGGTCTTCCCTTTCTTGGGGATGCAATGCCATATGAAGGTCTTTGATTCAATGCGTATGCTGTTTCCAGGAGGATAGCTCCTGGTCTTCAGAGTAGTGCCTTTAAGTAGCAGCTCAGCTCTGCATTCAGCAGGCTGTCCCAATGCTCCATGAGGCTTCTAGACTCTGGATGGTGTTGTATGTGATGACCAGTGAAGCATGGTCATAGGCCAACTCTCACATCTTCTTTGCTGCAAAGTGGGTCCCCTTGTCTGATGTTACATGGGATCATATGGGATCCCCTGTTAAAAGATTACTTTGCAATCCCTTGAATCATGATCCTAGCTGCGGCCCAGCTAGGGTCATGATCCAAGGGGACATTCTAACCTGGGACATATGTCTATTCCTGTAAGAATGCACCACTGGCTCTTTTAAGATCAAAAGGACAAACTGTGTCAATTTACCACCAAGTGGCTAGTTGGTACCTTTGATGAATTGTGCTATCTTGGGGGTTCCACCTTGGTCTCTGCTACTGTCAGGTTGAACACTTGTTGATGGTAGTAGCTAATAAACCTTGGGGGTTCATGCTAATGGCCTCATGGGAAGCCTCCATCGCTGCTGCCATGGCCACTTTATTCTTGCACCCCTTGTGCTAGCATTGGGGTGGCTGATGGCTGAAACTGGCTGATATCAATCGGCTGAGTCATTTTGTTGGTTATTTAGTGTCTTTTCTCTGGTAGGTGTTAACATGTGATATTAAGATTTTTACACTTTATCCCCACTCCTATATGTACATCCACATGTTTCTACTGCAGACCTTCTTGTTCTTAATTTTAAAATATGTTTTATTCTAGAAAAAAAAGATGGTCAATCACTATTGCCTGTGCTTCCATGTATCAAACCATGGATGGAAAAGTGGATGGTCAGGTGTACTACTGAAGCTCTGCCATTGGCAGAAATTTCCCTCACCATTCTGTTTTTTTTTTTTTTAAGAATAGAGTTTTTAGACAGAGAGAGGAAGAGAGAGAGAGAGAAAGAGAAAGAGAGAGAAAGAGAGAGACCTATGTCAATGTGAGAGAAACATCAATCAGTTGCCTCCTGTCTGTGCCCCAACTGGGGGGATCAAACCTGCAACCTGGGAATGTGCCCTGACCAGGAACCAAACCTGCAACTTTTTGGTGTATTGGGCGATACTCCAACCAACTGAGCTACCAAGCCAGGGCCCTCATCACTGTCTTTTAAAACTGTTCCTAAGTGTGGCTGTAATGTGCTGCTATTTTTGGCTTGCGTCTACATAGGCGTGAGCTGAGAGAAGAGCACCGGTGCAGCAATTTGGATTTGGGTGGGAAGTGGGGAATCTGGGCTACCTGCTCATGCTCTTCGTTCATGCCATTTGGTCCTTTTTTTGTGTTTGTTTCTGGATGTAGCAGTTCCATCTTGCATTTTTGCTAGGCCTGCTCAACCTTATGTTTTGTGGGTCTGTTAGGACCCAGCTCATAATGGGCATTTCTGGCCACATGGTAACATAGTGTCTCACATCCAGTTATTCCACCACATTTACCAGGATCCGGTAGTGCACAAATTGTTTCTCAAAAAGAGTACAATTCTCTGCTGCAGATGGCATGGCCTTGCTGTAATTCTCCCACTGGATCTTCCTTAAACATTATGCAATGGGTTTCCCACCACTGACACCTCCAACACCGTAGGGTCTTCTGGATCAACCTAGAACCCTTTCCTGCTCTGGCTGCCAGAGCAGTATTCCTCAGTGTGAAATAGTCCCTGAGAAAGCAAATATTCCCAAGAGGGAATATTCCCCGAAACCTCACTGGGTTTTTGTGTTTTCTTCTTTATGAATGGAAGTGCAAGATGAAATAATTTGTCTTTTATTTTAGAGAATATGTGCTGGCAGATTCCTGAACACTGACTGGTTTCCTAAAGTTTTTACTTATGTCTTGCCTTCTGGATCATACGTGTCTTATGAAGGCATTCAGCACGCTGGGCCTTGGAGAAAGGGCTGGGGAGGCAATGTATGAATCAAACAGAGACATCTGGTGTCAGAAAGTAAGAAAGCTATCGGAGGCTACAAGACATAAGACCCAACTTGAAGGAGCTCTCACCAACCAAAGAAGAAACAATTTAAGCACTAATTAAAAACAATAAAGGATTGAAGGATTGAAATAAAATAATAATGGAAAGTTCTTTATTTCAGCTAATAATTGCTGAAGAACTGATAAAATTAGCATATTACCATCATGCAGGCCCTTATGAACCAATCAATCTAGGTGATGATCATCAACCATCAAGTAAAAAGCTGAGAGAAGGAAACTTTATATATTTTTTTACAGTGAAAAAATTTTCATATTTAGAATTAGCCAGCTAAACTCAATTTAGATGATTCCATTTTGTTGACAACATCCAGAGCATCATAATCGGGAACTAGTTGAACATATACCTTCTTCTCTCCATCAGGCCTGATAGAGCTTCTCCACAGCCCGCTTGATCTGGTGCTTGTCGGCCTTGACATCTGCCATGAACACAGTGCATTGTGGTCTTCTGTCTTCATGGCTGACTCGGTAGTCAGGGGGAACTTGATGATGGCATAGTGGTCAAGCTTGTTTCTCCTGGGGGGCGCTCTTCCCAGGATGTTTGGGCTGTTTTGGGAGCTGCCGTCTCTTGGGCAGTAGGAAGGTGGGCGATGTGTAGATCATCTTCCTCCTTTTTTTCTTTCTTTTTTTGTGGCTGGGGACATCTTTCATCACTGCTTTCTTTGCCTTCAAAGCCTTTGCTTTGACTTTGGCTTTGGGAGGGACAGGAGCTTCCTATTTCACTTTCGGCACCATCTTTGTGAAAAGAAAAAAAAGTGGGAACTATCTAATAGATGAATCAGGATGATACTGATCAATCTTAACATTGCCAAAAGAGAGACAACCAGACATCATGCTTCCTCATGTGATGCTTTAGGAGATATTTTTGGGGGCAAAATTGAACCTGAACATAATTAATTCTCCATATCTCACTACCATATCTCACTAGCAGTTTATAGGAAATACAGAGGATAGAGACACATGGTTTATACCACCAAGAGGATGGGAAATTCTATAAGATAAAAAACAGGCTCTTCAACAAGTAAATGCCATAGTGGGGGGTGGGGGGTGGGGGGGGGAGGAAACTGATAAAGAATAAAAGACACTTAGGAGACATATCAATCAAATGTAATGCATGGACATAGTTTGGATCTCCATGTGATCAAACCAACTATTAAGACATTTTGAAATAATTTTGGAACTTTTATGGACTGTTGTTAGCTGATACTAAGGAATTATTACTTTTGTTCGGTGTGGTAATGGTATGATGCTTATGCTTTAAAAGTCCTCTTTTGGAGATTTATGGATTAAATGCTAACTAGGGCTTACTACAAAATACTCCAGCAAAGATATACGTACTCTAAAAAATATAGGGGGTAGAAAAAACACGATCTGCAAAAAGCTGGTAATTATTGAAGTTGGATTATAGGTACACAGAGGTTCATTCTACTGCTCTCTCAACTTTTGGTTATGCTTGAAATTTTAATTAAAAACTTGAAAAAGAAATTAATGAGTTCATATTAGTGTTTCCAATTTAATGGCAACTTGGCTAAGGCCTTTTAAAATTTTGTTCTAGCCCTCGCCAGTTTGGCTCAGTGAATAGAGCATCGGCCTGCGGACCTCAGGTCCTGGGTTCAATTCTGGTCAAGGGCACCTACCTTGGTTGCAGGCTCCTCCTCTGCCCGGGCTCTGGTTGGGGTGCATGCAGGAGGCAACCACTCAATGTGTTTCTCTCACATCAATACTTCTGTCTTTCTCTCTCTTTTCCATTCTCTCTAAAAATCAATGGAAAAATATCCTTGAGTGAGGATTAAAAAATAAAAAATAAATTTTTGTTCCAATATAAAATTTTAAGCTCTTTCTCTTCTCTGTCATTTTCACTATCTCCTTACCAAGTATTTTAATTAGATTTCCTAACCTTTCAGTAACACATTTGGATGTATGCTTTCTTAGATCTTGTATCCCGTAATTAGAATGTGCGTATATTCTTTTTCTCCCCTCTGTCTCTTTCATAATCTCTTTGTTGATCATTCTACAGTCATGTGGTGACAAGCAGAATTTTAATGGGTGGGCAGAAATTCAAAGTATAGAGAAGAGTTCAGTTAAGTTCAATGAATACCTACTAGGTATCAGTGTGTGTGTGTGTGTGTGTGTGTGTGTGTGTGTGTATTTACAGGCACTGTGCTGTGTGCTTAGGATACCAAAACAAGTAAGAAGTACTTCCCACTCTTCGGGAGCTTAAATAGTTTAGCGGAGATTTCTCAGTTTGGGGCTCGCAGTTAGGGGTTCTGTGAGAGCTTGTTAGGGGTTCCAGAAGATACTGGAAATTAAAAAAAAATTCCTTTTCCATACAATGCCAGCACTTACGGTGATGAATAGCTCAAGAAGCCCTGTTAGCAATTTTGCTATAGAGATGGTTCACCTATATAGCAGAGCTCCACATGACTATGCTCATTTGGTTGAATCAGTTCTGTTTTGGATGTGAGAAAGGTAGGAAGGCTGTTGATAATTGATGAGTGCTGAACTGTACCAAGGGAGGGATGATAGGTTGATGGCATCAGCCTCTTTGCTTGAATTCTATCCCCTAGCCTTCCCCAGCCGCCCCTTACCCCAGCCAACTGAGAGCAAACAAGCTTTCCTGATATGATATCAAATCAAGGGGTAACTTTTAATTCCTAGGAAAGACTTGTAAACACTATGACACAGAAGCCTTTCTATTGCTTTATCGTGTTGTAAATATTGCAAAACAGAGGTTGTAGGTTAAAAGTGAATTATATTTCTAAAGATTTCATTTTTCTTTTTTGATTTCCTTGTTTTGTTTGCTTGTTTTACACTTTATTAGCACCTGTTTTACAAACATGACCTAAGAGTCCAATGTGGTGATTTTTTAAGACGGAGTGGGAGATGGAAGAGAATTCTAGGCCTAAGTAAGTAATTTGATAAATAATGAAGAATCACAACTTATAAATGCAGCAATGGCTCCAGAAAAATTGAAAAGACACAACTACAAATCACATTAAAGGAGCAAATAATTTTAAATGGCCTTTGAAATCCCAGAGTAAAAATTTGTTTAAAAAAAGTCAGCCACCTTCAGTAAAAAAGTCTAAAAAGCAAGTTAAGTAGCAGAACTTTTTGACTAAAAAAAAAAAAAGAAAGAGAAAAAGCCCCAAAGTTGGTAAGAACTTCACAATTCTAGTATATAAATTTATAGACAGTAAAATGCTAGAATAATACATAATGTAAGAAACTAAAAAAGATTTCCCTCCGGAAGTTTGATAAATTGATGTGATTGATGACATGCTACAAGATGCTGAAGAGATTTTGTGTAATAAACCAAAAAACAACTTTTTCTCCTCCCTGATGGATTGATTTCAATAACGACTATCATATGGCAGCATTTGTAAGATATGTAAATTGTGGTGAATTTTTTCCATGATAATAAAATGTTGCCCAAAACAAAGGCCACGATACATGCACTGTTTTGTCTTCATATTGGAAACAAAAGGCACGTTTTGGAGAAAGTGTGTTGGCATCTGCACTGATGGTGCCCTATCAATGATTTCAGCATTGTTCCCTGAGGGAAAAAAAAATCCTGATGTACTTCCTCCCCCACCCCCCAGAGAAATGGTGGTGTCAGACATTTTTGAGGCTGAAATGAAAACATTCCGGCTGATACTATAAAAATGGCTCAACTTACTCAAGAATGGCTAGTTCACTCAAGAATGTTTAAAAAAGTATGTAGAAACCTGGACAAAGGCCACATAAATCTGCCATGTGCAAACCATCTTATGGCTTACCGTGGTTGGCAAACTGCGGCTTGCGAGCCACATGCGGCTCTTTGGCCCCTTGAGTGTGGCTCTTCCACAAAATACCACGTGCGGGAGCGCACGTACAGTGCGATTGAAACTTCATGGCCCATGCGCAGAAGTCGGTTTTCGGCCTGGGCGAGTCTATTTTGAAGAAGTACTGTTGATATTTGGCTCTGTTGACTAATGAGTTTGCCGACCACTGGTTAGGAGATCACTTGTTCTCGGGAAAGCCAGCTGGCAGGTCATGAATATGCTTAAGCATTCTGTAAACAGGCCCATGTGGCAAGGACCTGAATCCTCTTGGCAAGAGACAGCATTAGCTTGCCAGGCACATGAGTGAGCAACCTTAGAAATTGATCCTCCATCTCCAGTTGTGCCTTCAGATTACTGCAACCCCAGTCAACATTTTGATTGCAACCACATGAGAGACCCTAAACCAGAACCATTAAGCTAAGCTGCTCCTTAATATCTGACCTACAGAGATTATGCAAGATAATGCTTGTTTTAAGCCACTAGGTGTTGGGGTAACATAAACTAATACAAAATTTTTTTTTAATAGGATGTTTGAGCTAAAAAAGTGAACGGTGGGGATACATTCAAAAAAATAGTAGGCTAGATTTTGCCAAATGCTCTGAAGATCAAGAATGGCTGCAGAAACTTAGCCTATTTAGTAGACATTTTTCATCACATGATGTAGTTGAACAAGTATCTTCAAGGACCTGGAGAAAATATTTTGATTTCCAGTGACAAGATTATTGGTTTTAAGTAGAAATTGAATCTTTGGGAAAATCATACGACAAAAAGAAATCCTGAAATAGTTACACTGCTGCTTGCACTTGAGAGTGAAGAAGTTTCAAGTGTCAAGTTGAGACCAAATCACTGGGGGAAATTGCAGAATAAAACTGAACAGTATTTTCCCTCCCTTTCAACACAAGTGTATGGCTGAATGAGGGCTCCTTTCTCTGAATCTTCTTTTCAGCCTAATCACCTAACTGTGAAAGAGGAAGAACTTCGTGAGTTGATTATTATAAACATAAGATGAAATTTACTGATTTGCATTTCTACAAGTTCTAGACTTCTGGGAAAGAAAGGCATTCTGCCATTCATAGGAAAGTAATAAACATTTTACTATAAGTTTCAATTTCTTGTGTAAGCTTTTTGTCTAATAAGCATTAAGAACAACGACAGAAATCATCTCATTTTGGTTGCAAATGAAATCTATGCCAGTCTTTTAAAAAAATAGATTTAAAAATATGTTTTTATTTATTTTTAGAGAGAGAGGAAAGGAGAAGGATAGAGAGAGAGAAACTTCGAGAGAGAAACATCATCAATCGGCTGGCTCCTGCAACCCCCACTGGGGATTGAGCCCCAAACCCAGGCATGTGTCCTGATCTAGAATCAAACCAGTGACCTCTTTCATGGGTTGACGCCCAAACACTGAGCCACACGGTGGGCTGTGTATGCCAGTCTTAAGACTGACTCACAACTGAGGATATTCAGAGCAAAAGAGAAGCAAAGATTTCATACTAAATAGGTAAATTTCATTATTTTTAGTTTCAAAAATCACACACACACACACACACACACACACACACACACGCCTGTCAACATAAGAAACATTCAAACTTGTGAAGAATTTTTGTGAGTTTATTTGAGCCAAAACTGTTGATAATTGCTGGGAAGCAAAATCTCAATGGATTGAGAAAATGCTCCAGAGAATGGCAGTTTTGCACCTTATTTTATACATTATAATTTAAAGAAAAGGAGATGTAAGTGGGTTACATGAAATCCATTGCTGATAGATTAGGGGGTGGGAGAAAGCAAAGCAGGGAAACATCTGGGATGGGATAAAAAGTAAAATGATAGACAACACACTTCTTTTACTTAGGTGAGTGCAGGATAGTTAACAGCAACAATTAACTCAATAACAATGAGGGGATTTGTGGTCTCCGCAGATTGGTGCCTGTGCTTTGAGGGATCCGGAAAAAGGACAATCACTTTGACATTCCAAACATATTTTATTGTAGATGCAAAAAGACAATAGACAGGCTCAGTTAAGGTAAAGATTGACCTTTGTCAGGGAAGATACTGGCCTACCAACCATAAACTGCTTTTAGTTTTAAAAAAAGTTTTAATTTTAGACCATCCTTTGTGGTTACTGTAGGTCTCTGAGTTTGCAAGGCTGCCATGTAGGCCTTCCCTGAGCTAGTCAGGTTAGCATGTGGCCGACTCCTTTTTGTCCACAGGCCTATAAAAAAGAGATTAACATTTAATAAAATCAATTTTCAACATTTACTAAATTAAAGGAAAAACTAGTTTCCTTTTCCACTTAATTTGCGTGAGACTTGATATCCTTTGTGAGGAGGAGAAAACTACAGAGTACAGTAATAAGTAGGCCAAAAATAGATTCACAGAGAAACATTCTCACTCAAAAGAGCACTGAGTTGCACAACAATGTGAACCACTGAACTATACACTTAAAAATGATTAATATAGTAAAGTGTCTGTTACCTGTATTTTATCATTTAGAAAAAAGCATGTTAGAAAAAAGCATTGACAATTATTATTGGGTCATTATGTCTACAACTTGCTAATATATATATATAAGATTAGCAAGTTGTAGACATAATGACCCAATAATAATTATATATATATATATATATATATATATCTATATATATATATATATATATATATATATATATATGTATTGCAGACGTTTGACACCTCAATATTACTTACTAGAGCTCCTCCCGGGCAAAAAGATACAGAAAAACACACTAGAGAGTGGGACATGGGAGCTTTTTCCA